>NC_136061.1:2132342136-2132484007 GCF_964261635.1 Lissotriton helveticus
TTGGTTTTCCAGTAACTTTGGAATCAGATAGAAGACCTCATTTTAATAATGAAATAATTTGATTAATCTGTGAAGCATTTAAAATTGAACAAAAACTGAACTGTGCATACCGCCCAGAGGCTTCTGGAGTTATAGAACAAGTGAATGGCACAATCAAGTCAAGATTGACAAAGGTGTGCATCCACCTCCATGGATTGGCCAGATGCATTGCCTCTTGTCCTGGTGGGACTCAGAAGTATTCCTGAAAGAAACACAGGATTGAGTCCTCATGAGATTCTCATGGTAAGGGCAGTGAGACAAGCATTTATACCAGGACACAAATTACTGAATATATCTGATGATCTGGTATTGGATTAGTGCAAAGGATTGATTGACCTAGTGCATTCTGTCTCTCACCAGGTTGGAGAAGAAGCAGTTCCCAGGCAGCCGGATCAGGCACATGATTTGAATCCTGTAGACTGGGTGGTAGTGAAGAAGCTCACCAGAAAGTCGTGCCTAGCACCCAGGTGGGATGATCCACAGCAAGTCATACTGGTCACTACTACAGCAGTGCAGTGTGCAGGTTTGCCCAATTGGATCCATGCCAGCCACACGAAAAAGGTTCCAGCTCCTGCTAAAAAGAGACCACAACTGACTAGAACAGTTGAGGCTAATGAAGGTTGTACAGTTGAAGAATCTAGAGGAATAGTTTCTGAAGGGACTGACAAAGAACAACCGAGCACAAGTCAAGAGGACTGGATACCAGTGGTTAATATACCTGAGGTCATCAATAAAACAAGAAGTAGAACAAGATTAGATAGACAAGAAACTAGTGAGGATCAGATAGGCGTAGAAGAACACGCTCAGGAAAAAGAGAACAAAGCCACAGGAGACCCTGAGCAGGACCAGACAGGGACAGAAGAACATACTCAGGTAAACCAAGCAACCGAAAACCCTGTGCAGAGACAGACAGGTGAAGAAGAACACGTTCAGGCGGCAGAATAACCAATTGTAGTAAGACCTGAACAGGACCAGTTAGGAAAAGAAGAACAAGTTCGGGTTGAAGAAGAACAGTCTGAAAAGATACCCAAACAGGAAAAGTTAGAGGAAGAAGAATATGTTCAGGTAGAAGAAGCCACAATAACAAGACCTGAGCCAGGAATGATAGAGTGATACTGAGAAGAGGGAAAATCAGATTGTGCCACAACATAACGAGAATAAAAACGCTCTTGAGAATTCAAAGAAGGTGAAAGTGCAGTGCAAGTTAAAAGGGTCAGAAAAGGTGATAATTGGACAGGAGGAGTCAAAAGGCTAAAATATTGGTTAAGAAATGTAAATGAAATCCCAGAACAAGTGAATGAAGTTACTAGTCAATCTCAGTCTGAACAGTCAATTGCTAAAAACATTCGGAGAAATCCAAGATTGAAAGTCTTGAACAATAAATTCTAGGGTCCTGAATGGACCTAGATAATACTAGAAGATTTTGAAAATCTAGATTTAAATGAAGATACAGATGAAGACATAATTGCAGAACAAATTGACCAAGGGGAAGTGAGGCCTCCTTGAAGTACTAAAGATTCTGATCCATAACATTAAAAAAGAAGAGAAATCTTCTTAAGTCAAAATGACTGCAGACAGGGTTGCTGAAAGACCCAAATGAAATTGTATAAAGAAATGCTGTTGGGTTTGCATATGTAGTATTTTATTAGTGATCATAGTATGGCTATTTCTAACAATAGCAGTACCGTATCTTATAATAACAGACAAGAAGAATGACACAGACACTAATGTTAAGACAGCTAATATAAGAAGCGATAGAGTAGAATTAGAAGCAACAAATGAGGTAGATTTACATCACAAATTAACAGATAATGATATGTCTTTAAATATATTTACAAAATATTATTATTGTGTCAGTATGTAGATACAATGGAAATTAGTGATTGTTATGTTTGTATGAAATTACCAGCTTCGGTAGCATAAGGAGTAACATATCATCATTTGCCTTTAACATATGGTATTTCATGTAGCATATTGTAAAGCTTATTTTATAGAACAGGAAAACTTCAATATTATTATTCAAATCTAGATGTAGTATTTAAAGAAATTCCTATTCAAAAGAATATGAATCCAGTGCTTAGTAGTCTAGATGCACAGTTTATGGGAGAATTGTCTTAACAATGAAGTCATTAGATATAGTGAAGGCACCAAAAATAACCCTACATGCTCATTACATGAACAAAAGAAAGTGTTTTTGAATTTAGTTGAAGAAAGGAGACAGGATTTCCAAAGAAAAGCTACTGAACAGAAAACCCATATACCACCCTGTGTTAAGTTTTAACGAGGTATACCCCAAAAAAACTACCCGACCTGGGTCAGAGATACAGTACGTTCGAGAGATGGTCGTGGTAGTTGCCTTACTACTGTAAGTTTTACATAAAACAGAGACAGACAGTACACCACACAAGATTTGGATTCAAAATGCAGAAAGAAGGAAATTGAATTTCCATGAGTGACACATTCATTAGATGCAATTAAGATTCAAAGGATTAATGTTTCTACATGTATCAGCTTAACTACATTCAAAGTGTATGTAGTATTTACAGTGCTCACAGTGTGATAGGCAGAAAAGGAGAGTTTTTGGGGGTGATGGGGGTGAATTGGTGAGTGAGGGACAGGGTAAAGGTATAGTGACATGGACACACTAACTCTTACATACAATAAAACCTATACAGACTGATGTAGGTCTACAGTTCCCATATATACATAACTCATAGGCATATATACATTGATTAGTTCAGCTTCTATGAGTTTGTTGGTGTATAACAGATGGTCTACGTTTCGACCCCTTGTGGAAGGAGGGTGACTTGTTCCTCACTGTGGGGTCTTCATCAGGACATAGTTAGTGGGAGGAGCACCTAAAGATAATGGAAATGGTTCAGTATGCGATGTAACTGTGATGGAAGGCCAAATAGGTGAACTGAATAACACCTACTTGTAGTAGGAAAGACAGTAAATAGACGATCCTTGTAGGGCATTCAATGTCTTCCTTGCGATCTGTAGTGGAATGATAGATCTTAGTAATGACATGAGGAAGGTGAATCAAAATTCCTCATGACTAGTGTGGTACACAGACTCACAACTCACGCATCCGGGGTTAAGAATCTCCCGATGCAGATAAGAATCAATCATGGACAGGGTCTGTAATGAGAGAGAGGGGGATGTGGTTCAGGGATATGTCATCCTTAACATGGAACGAGGGGAAGGAGTGATCGTCTCTTATTCTTACTCGAGTGATATGCTCAGTGAACCGACTGCATCCCAGGGTAGCTATATCGCATGGGAGCATCGGAATGCGTGGAGCTGAGAAAAATAGATAAGCTGCGTGGAGGGCCGCATAGTCCATCTCCTTCAGAGCTACAGTATTAATTAAAAAACAGTGAGTGTTGGCGTGTGAATGGCAGGAGCAGCTCGTGACTAGCAAAGAAGCTTAGCACCTCAAGTTGTATAAATAACACTACATCGTAAAAAGAGCATGTTGGTTCGGTACCTAACTCTGCTCTGTGCACGTCATCAGTGAGGGAGGGTGTGTATACGCATAAAAACCCAAACCGTATTGCTTCCCCGACGTGTGGTATCTAAAACAAGAGGCAAACAATTCGGGTGACAGACGCAATGGTATTTAAACCGAGGGATGAGTGTATGCTACGTTTACTATCCCAGGGCGCGCAATCAGTGAAAAAAAACGCTATAAGCAAAGCAGTGGTGAAGTAGTAAGTTATTCAAAAGCCGTCCGGGTGCGGGCATGTTAGAGTGCAAGGGCAGTAGAATGTCAATAAGCGAAGCGCATGTTGGGCTCTCACCTCTCTCTGGGTCCGTAACAGCTTCAAGTGAGTCCGCTCGAGGAGCTCACGCTAGCCTGGTTTTCTATCGGCAGGCCCAATTGATACCATTTCTCCTTGTAAAAAGACATAACCCCCTGTCAGACTCTTACGGGCTCTCTAAAAATCCTCCCGATGCTTTTTTGAATGAATTGTGGTAAAAAAGGAAATGTGTATGTGTAGATATATAGGGTCACCTGATTAATTTGGAGTGTTCTGTGTGCTATGTAGATCCTGTGAGGGATACTGAGAGGAGACCTAACGATTTTTGGACTGACGTTAGGAGTTGGAGCCATGCCACGTACATAAATGAGATAAAGAGAGAAAATATGAACATAGACTATAGTGATGATGTATATCCTATGTACTGGAATAACATGTGCTAATTCGGACTGTATATATATATATATATATATATATATATATATATATATATATATATATGTGTGTTTTTTTTGTATTCACAGTGGTGTGTCCCTCACACATTGGTACCTCCTTGCCCTGACGAAGGTGCGGCCCCTGTGGGCCCTACACCGAAACGCGCGTCGGCGTGATTCTAGAGAGGGATGAATCTTCATCTGATTAAGATGTTTGGATCTTACTGATTCTGCCCCTTACCACTTATCCCTTTTTGTCACAACAACTTGATCCACCTTAGTTGTACCAACTGGCTTTGATGTACCTCTGAATTGAATGTGTGCTTGTTCTTTTTTTTTTTTTTAACTTGTGAGAGTGGTGTAGTATGAAAGTAATGAATGGGATTTGATTGCGGACTGGTATGATGTGTGCGGGACCATAACTTTGATCTATTTAATTGTCTTGATATGTATATATTATGTGTTTTAGTCCAATGAAATCAGAGCTATATACAAAACCAACTAAAACATTAAATAAAATGATTTTTTGATAGTATACACTGGTCCTTGTGTATGTGTGGCTCCAATTCCAATTTGTTAGCCGCTTTGAAAAGGTAGGATCCCCTTGTGGAACCTATACATATCCTTGGGGCAGGGTTTTTGTTTCTTTTTTGCTGTTTTACCCCTTGTAGCCTGCCCTACATCATTGAATCCCTACTGGGAGCCCCTTCTATTAAGTAGGTTCTTCACAGCCCTGAGCTGTGGGGGGTTTGGGTCTCCAGTTAATCAGGGAACCTATATATGTATAAAGTAAGATTGATGTGTTGAAAAGTTTGAATGGTGGATTCTGTGTTTTTGTTGTGAGAGTCCTTTGGCCCTTTCCTTTCATTTCTTTCCTCCACTCTATACCTTCATCCACACATAGCCCCTTTTTTGAACCAGGCATTATGGACAGCATTAAAACATTTCGATTTTCCTGTGAAGATTTCGCCAAAGTGATTGGCTCGAATCCTAGCGGGAACCCCCAATTCATCCTTTCTAATGGTCTAGAGGGTGAGTGGACCAAATTATTTAATCTCCGGAAAAAATCCAAACAAACGGAATTTCATGCCCAATTCATTTTGGATTACCTTAGAGCCGGAACCATCCCAATTGGACTTAGGGTCCGAAATATTCCAGGTCTCTTTGTTGAGATCAGACAGTTCCTGGAGCGGAGGGCCCTCATTTCCAACTGCTGCTCCATGGACTGGATGATGCTCATCATAAAGACCGCCCGGTAGGTACTTGACATATTAAACAAGGAAATCCAAGAATTGGAGGACAAATTGAGAGATTGTAACGCTGTAGATCTTGGTAAAAAAAAGCTGGAAAAAATCCAACTGGAGCTCGATTCATTTTCTGAATATCTGTTGAAGAGAAAAACTGAGAAATTCCGTAAGGATATCAGAAATTTTTCACAAGAAAAAGCTAATCCTTACCTCACCAATGGATTTTATACAAACACGGAAGATACTAACCAAGGATATCAAGCCCAGAGATAGGGCAACAAGAAAATAACTACCTTCTCTGACTCCACCGACTCTGGCGGTGACGGTCAGGAAGAATTTGACCCACTTTATGATCAAGGATACAACCCTAGCCGCCCCAACCGACCTGGATCTTTTGATAGAAATAACTCTCAACAGCGTTTTTTAGGGAACCGCCGGGGGAACTCCCGTCCAAGAACACGGACCCCACTGGCGAGGAACTACCATCCGGGTCGAGGACAACCACAGTCATATGTACAAACGCGACACCAGCAGTACTGGCTAACATGAAAGCTATTCCGGTATTCAATTTGTCCCAAAAAGAGATAGATCCTAGTTTTTCAGACCTTTTGACCAGGGCCTCTCGTTTGTCCCAGCAACGAATTTTGATAAATTCGAATTCACTAAGGACTTACACAAGTTCTTTAGAAAGATACGTCTAAAGAAATTCTTTGAAGGACGTCCCTCCACTACTGATCAAAACAATGAATCTGGACCGAAACCGCCTTCATCTTTCAATCCCTCCATCGAAATGGTGGGCTCGGAAGTCAACATCTTCGAAAAAGTGGTCACTAAAAAAATTGACCAACTAATCAAATATGTCCCTATACCACCGGCTAACCTGCCCCCAGCAGAAAAAGAAATTCTTAATGTCATGTCATGAAGGAGGACAAGAATATCACGGTGAAACAGTGCGATAAGGGGGGAAGAATTGTCATTTGACACTCCTAATTACATCGATAAAATGAATACCCTTCTTTCCTCCTCAGGCCATTATCAGAGAGTAATACACAATCCTGAGAATTCCCTCAAACAACACATCTTAGGACTGGTTAATGAGGCTGTGGAGACTGGCCTCATTTGTGAACAAGAGCCAGAATATTTAACCCCTAGTCACACGCGCTTACCCATCATATATGGGGGCCCAAAAACTCATAAAAATGCCCAAGACCCCCCCCTGAGACCGATTGTCTCTACAATTGGGTCGGATACTGAGCCTCTTTCCAAATACATAGACAGGTTTCTCAAACCTATGGTAAGCGACCTTGAATCCTTCATCAAAGATACAGGACATTTCATTGGTAAGATCGAGGGCACCCCATACCAGAAGGTTCTGGAAATACTGGTCACGTTGGATGTAGAATCTTTATATTCGAACATCCCCCAGAAAGGGGCGTACAACACCATTGAAAAGATTCTAGCATCCAAACCTGAAATTACGCAGGCGGCATTTATCCTTCAATGTTTGAAAGTGGTCTTAAATGAGAACTACTTTGAATTTAACAACGAGCTATTCAAACAGACAAAGGGAGTCAGCATGGGGGCCAGTTGTGCCCCCAGCATTGCATGCCTCTATGTAGGCGATTTTGAGCGGACTAATATTCACAACGAAATGGCCCCCTTCCATGAAAACGTGACCCATTGGTCTCGTTTTATTGATGATGTTTTTTTTATATGGAAGGGGGACCATGACAGCCTGAACGAATTCCTACTTTGGTTAAATGCGGCGGATCCTAACTTACAGTTTACAATACATACAAGTAATGAAAGGATTGAGTTTTTGGACATCTGGGTGGAACATCAGGCTGAGAAGCTCCAGGTTTCATTATATACGAAACCTACAGCAAGAAATACGTTGCTGATTTATGAAAGCTTCCACCCTCGATGCCAACGTGATAGCATACCCTACAGTCAGTTTCTCCGTATTAGGAGAAACTGTTCTGATGTGGGAGATTTCTTACATCAATCCGACATTCTCAAAGCAAAAGCTCCTTCAAAGAGGATATCCTGCTAAATTGGTGAAAGATTCATTCATACCCGCCATTCTAACCTGGATCATAAATTGCGGCAAGTAATCAACTCTAGCTGGCACCTTCTCAATCTGGAAAAGGACAAAATATCCCTACCCAGGCCGATTTTTGCCTTCAAACGAAACAGAAATTTGAAAAACTTTTTGGTCAGGGGCAAGTTGCCTGAGTCGGGCAAGGGTCAACAAACAGCTATTTCTAATTTGAACCCTATCTTCGGGAATTATCGGTGTGGCACATGCCAAGCATGTCCGCATGCTATTGTGGGAGACATGATAACCACTACATTTCGTTCTATATCGGTATCCCGCAATAAGAGGCTGACCAATTGCCGCACAAGTAACATAATTTATGTTATTCTTTGTCCGTGCGACCTACCTTATGTAGGAGAGACCAGACGCGAATGCCGCCTGAGAATAGGTGAACATAGATCGAACATTAGAAAGAAGAAGCTGACTGCCCCCATTGTGCCCCATTGGCTGGAGAAAAAACATACAAAGCAAGACCTGAGATGGTTTATCTTGGAAAAAATTCAGGCTAAACCTGGAATAGATCCTACCACTCTCCGTAAAAAGAGAGAGCCTAACCTGTCGGGACCATATTGTTATGAGCACATCCCCTTGCAGGGTTATATATAGATCCTCCATGTTGTCATCCCATGAAGACATTTCGATATTTGGCCTTTAAATTCTCCCTACTACATCATAAGGAATGGGCCGAATTTTCCACTCTAGATGGACAGTACACTCAGGTTACAGATGTAGCCCCCCGCGGAGACCCGTCTCCGTGGTGACAGCTGGACTAAAAAGCTACTTCCAAAATGGTCTCCGTCCCGGATTTGGGAATGTAGTCCGTCTTTGGTGCCGAGTTACGATAGAGAAGAATGGCAGGAGAAGGCGTGGGACTGCCCCTTCACGTATTTAAACCTGCGCCCCCAAGATGGCCACTATCGGCGCTGGGCGACCTACGGACACACAGTCGAACACCTCCGCCTCGAACGGCTAATTGAATGAGGAGAACAAGTAAGTGCGGCTAAGTCTCGAAAAATCTGCTTTATACAGGACTCCGGACTTATGAGTCCACGTAGCACCGCTAATCTTTATTCTTTATATATTCCCCTGGCCAGATCCTCTCTATTTTGAAATTAAGAATGAGCCGTCCATGTGATCTGTACCCGGTGGATATTTAGCCGAAAACCCTCCGTGTGGCAAACTTATCTAATTGGACGAGTAAGTCGGGCTGCGCTCTGTCAGATTTGTGTAATGAAGGCCCCTGGGCATATGTGATCACATTGTATCGCTAATTATTCGTTTGATCACCATTGCTAGATCCAAAGGACTTTGGAAACAAGAGAAATTTCTTTGTGTTACCATCGCAAACCCAGCGCTGATACATATTTTTGAAAATTTCCACCCCTGGAGGTCCAGGATGTAGCGTTCTAGTGTTTCTCGGGTCTCGGCCGAGACCCGGAAACACCTCCACACAATGTATCACCTTCTGGCCAGGCGTGGCCAGAAGGCTTTAAATAAACGGACGGTCGTCGCTCGTGGCTTCCGGTCCAACCATCCCTCTAACTGTGTGCGTGTGTCATTCTGTGCTTAGCTTATCCCCAGGCCCACTTACCGGTTTGCCCAAGGTGTCCCCAGCTCCCCTACACTGGCGACGAAGGTGGTGCGAGGCTGCGTGGTGGCCTGAACCCGGACTGCGGAGCGGGGATTTAGCTGACGGACCCGACGTGGTCCTGTCGCCGCATGGTGCCTGCCGTCTTCTCTTCGGCGGAGCGGTGTCTGGCGGCGAGGTGTCCGGTAAGCAGCGTGAGCTGAGCTGCGTGGGGACCGGAGCGCACTGGGAGGCCGCAGGACGGAGAGCAGAGTGATCCCGGCTGCCGCCGCACGAGGCGTGCGCATGCGCAGTGCGGCTGAGGCCGCGCGCTGAGAGGAGACACGTGGGGAGGCCCTGGCTGTGTCAAGAGGCGGACAGTGTTTGTGGTGGCGGCGGTGTGAAGCGCCGCGGTGGGTGTACGGCGCTGTGTGACGGCGTGAAGGTCCAGGCAGACAAGATACGGGAAAACAGCTATCAACAAGCACTGGCTAGTGCAAATCGAACCTGCACACGATAAAGGCATAACAGGAGTTGTTTATTCTCGCAAGCAGCGGTGAAAGGAGTACAAGGGTCAGATATTTGAGTGGAGGCAAACAGGGAGGAACATTGGCCATTTGGACTGTAGTGGAGCATAACGCCTAGCAGGGCGCAACATGTCTGACCAACCCGGTGCAGCCAGTGCGGGTGGAGCACAGCAGGTGGTTGCCCCTGCACAGGGAGTGGGGCCAGCAGGGCAGCAGGCGGTAGGGGCTGTGGTCCAGCAATCACCCCATGCCCAAATAAACCCCATTCCTCCATTCAGTGCGTTAATAGACCCTGGCACAGCAGCAATTCGCTGGGGGGTGTGGCTTAGTCGCCTGAACAACTACTTCACAGCGACGAGGGAAAAGGACAATGAGGTTAAGAGATCTCTGTTATTACATTTTGGTGGAGATGAACTGTACAAGCTGTTTTTACATTTACCTAATACGGGAGCAGCTACGGACTATGATGGTGCCGTCCAAGCACTAAATGTGCACTTTGATCCGCAGTTGAACCCCCATTTTGAAAGATTCAAATTCAGACAGTCAAGGCAAAGGGAAGGGGAATCTATGGATGCGTTCTACGCACGGCTAAGGGAGCTCATAAGCACATGTCCGGATGACGATCAGGACAAAGAGGTAACGGCGCAGCTTATACAGGGGTGCAGAAACAAACACCTAAGAACATTGATATTGAGGCAGCCACGCATAACACTGGACGAAATACTATTGCTAGCCCGGTCACACGAGCTATCGGACGTGCGAGCCGCAGCGATGGAGTCAGCCATCAACCCGTCAACCAGCTCGGAGGTAACAGTCAAGACTGAGAGGGTCGATGCAGTGCGGATGTCTAACCGAGAGAGCAGGGGAAGATGGCCGACCAGGACACAGAGGCGAGCACAATGTGGTGCCTGTGGATATGAAGAGCACAATCGAGACAGCTGCCCAGCACGTGGCAAAACGTGTGACAAGTGTGGAGGAAGTAACCACTTCGCTAGTGTGTGCAGAGGAGGGGCCAGAGGATCATCTCGAGGACGAAGACCGGAAGGAAAGAAATCAATAACTAAGGCGGTTCGGCAGCTGGCAGTAGAAGACACGAGAGACGATCACTCGATAAGAGGGAACAGAACACCAGCTCGTCACCCGACTCGTCTGGATGACTCATCAACAGAAGATGAGGAGGAATGTTACTACGTCTCCTTTGTGAATGAGCTCAAACGGCGTCGTCGGCCCCAACCAAAGTGCCAGATCAAAATTGATGGGTCGGCTGTGACAGGAGTTATAGACACCGGAGCAACGATAAATGTAATGGGCATCCAACATTACAATGCATTGAGACCAAAACCCCAGCTGGTACCGTCAAAAGCACGAATCCTCACCTATGGAAGCACGACGCCGCTACCGGTAAAGGGGAAGATGACAGTGCAAGTCAGCGCAGAGGATCAGGAACTAACGACGACATTCCATGTGATTGACAGAGAAGCAGACCTGTTAGTCGGCAGTCACACGGCAGAAGACCTCAAGTTAATTGCCTTTGCGAACTCAGTCAAGGAACTACATACGGAAGAAATCCTCCAGTTATTCCCGTCACTGTTCCAAGGATTAGGGACCATCAAGAGGCCCCCAGTCAAACTGCATATTGACAAGGCGATCCAACCAATTGCATTAAGGCACAGAAGGATACCGTTTCATCTTCGGGCGGCAGTGGAGAAAGAGTTAGCCAAGCTAGAGGAACAAGGGGTAATTGAAAAAGTGTCGGGACCAACGCCGTGGGTGTCGCCGATGGTGATTGCCGAGAAACCGAAACAACCAGGGCAGATTCGGATATGTATAGACATGAGGATGCCGAACAAAGCAATTAAAAGAGAGAGACATCTTACCCCTACAGTAGATGATATCTTGACTGACTTGAATGGAGCGCAATGGTTCTCCAAATTAGATCTCAATGCGGGGTATCATCAGTTGAAGTTGGCGGAAGAAAGCCGATACATCACAACGTTTTCCACACATCTGGGCCTGAGAAGGTATAAGAGGCTCAACTTTGGAATCACGTCAGCCGCTGAAATATTTCAGAACACTATCAGAGAAATTCTATCAGGACTCAGCGGAGTACTAAATGTCAGCGATGACATACTCATCCATGCCAAAACCAGCGAGGAACATCATCGAAGATTAAAGGCGACACTGAGAAGACTGGCGGAGTTTGGTGTCACGCTGCATAAAGAGAAATGTCAGTTTTTCAAGCAGTCGATAGAGTTCTTTGGGTACGTGTTCGGAACGGAAGGAGTGAGAGTTGATCCCCGGAAGTCAACTGCCATTAAAAATGCTCCAGCACCGACAACTGCGTCGGAAGTGAGAAGCTTCATGGGGATGGCGCAATACTGCTCCAGATTTATACCACAACTTGCTACCATAGCTGAACCACTGCGAAACTTGACGAAAAAGGAGAACCCGTGGAAGTGGTCACGGACGGAAGAGGATGCATTCAACAAGATCAAGGCAGCGCTGCAGGACAGCACGACGATGGCATACTTTGACACAGCACGTCAAACGGAAATACTGGTGGATGCCAGCCCAGTAGGACTAGGGGCGTTATTGACACAAGAAGCAGAACCTGGGGTATGGGTGCCATTGGCGTTTGCAAGCAAAGCCCTCACAGCTACAGAGGCCAGATACTCACAGATCGAGAGAGAAGCGTTAGCTGTGAAATGGGCGTGTAATCACTTTCACTTGTACATCACAGGACAGCCATTCAGAATGATCACTGATCATCAGCCCCTAGTGCCGTTGTTCAAAGGTACGGCTCCACATCCCCCGCCAAGGATCGAGAGATGGGCAATTCAGGTTCAACACTATCAAATGGACTTGATTTATAGACCCGGAGCCAAGAATCCGGCAGACTTTTTGTCAAGACATCCCCAGACCGAAAGTAGTGAGAAAGTGGATCATGAAACAAATACAGAAGATTATGTAGACATGGTAGCCCAGCTGTCGTGCCCCCAAGCCCTAGCACCTGAAGAAATTGTGGGTCAGTATGGCGAAGATGCGGTCATCATGAGAGTCCAGGCCGCTATGGACACTGGGTCGTGGGAAAATTTCCTGAGGAATGTGAGTAACTGGGACGAAACGGATCGGAATCGGCTGTCCCAATTCTGGAGGATACACAATGAGCTAAGCAGAGCGAGTAATGGTCTAATACTGAGAGGAATGAGAGTAGTGATTCCCCGCACTCTTCAAGATAGAGCGACAAGACTAGCTCATGAAGGACATCAAGGTACGAAACGGATGAAGGCTAGAATGCGCGAGAAGGTGTGGTTTCCTTACATGGAAGACAAAGTGGATGACCTGGTAAAGAACTGTCGAGCCTGTCAACTAACCAGTAGTCAAGAAGTGCCGGCACCCATCATAACGGAGGAACCGCCCCCAGCACCCTGGACTTGGGTCAGTCTAGATTTTGGGAGCTTCCCGGACGGGAGAGTGACAGTAGTATTGGTTGACAGTTACACTAAATACCCAGTGGTAGAAGTTGCTCAATCCACAAGTTTCACGAACATACAACCGATACTGAGTAAGGTATTTGCGATGTTTGGTATCCCGCAGGTATTGAAAACAGATAATGGACCCCCATTTCAAGGACATGAGTTCAGAGAATTTCTGCAAGGTCTAGGGATAACACATAGGAGAATCACACCCCAATGGCCTCAAGCCAATGGGGAGGCAGAGCGCTTCATGAGGACTGTGAATAAGACTCTGAGAATTGCGCTTGTAGAGGGGACTGATCCTGAAGCAGCATTGCAACTATTCCTGAGAGAATATCGGAGCACCCCACATGGTACCACCCAGAGATCCCCGTGGGCACTAATGTTTGTAGGGCACAGACATGATTTGTTGCCAACAGCAGAGAACTGGAAGCAAGCGCCATACTCGCCAGAGTTGACTCACAACAGGAGGAGGATTACGAATGAGAAGGCAAGCAACAAGAGGAGGGCGCGGGATAGAACCTTGGCGCCAGGTGATGAAGTGCTAGTGAGAACGCGTCGCCCAGGAGGAAAGTTTAGGACTCCATATGAAGTGGAGCCATGGACAGTCAAAGCTACGAAAGGTACAGCCGTGACTGCACAGAAGAATGGTGAAGAAATCACCAGGAATGTGTCTTGGTTTAAACGAATTCCCTCCAGTGACAGTAACGGAGGGAATGATGACCCTGCGACTGAGTTGAACAACCAACCAGACGACGGCCAGAAATCTTGTGATGGGGAGGATAATACCACCAGTCCACCATCCCCAGATACGAGAGCGCTCAGTCCTAAGGTCACCCGTGGACAAAGCCACCATCATCTCAGACCAAACCCCAGACCGAATCGGATGCTGGCAGACTTTGTGTGTTGACTCTGCAATGCTGAAGAAAAGAACATTCAGTTGAAATCTGACTTGGTCAGGGATGTAGCGTTCTAGTGTTTCTCTGGTCTCGGCCGAGACCCGGAAACACCTCCACACAATGTATCACCTTCTGGCCAGGCGTGGCCAGAAGGCTTTAAATAAACGGACGGTCGTCGCTCGTGGCTTCCGGTCCAACCATCCCTCTAACTGTGTGCGTGTGTCATTCTGTGCTTAGCTTATCCCCAGGCCCACTTACCGGTTTGCCCAAGGTGTCCCCAGCTCCCCTACACAGTAGTTTTGAATGTGATTACTGAACGGGGTATCTATAATTGAGAGGGCTAGTTCAAATTGACCAATGGGATCTATGTTTCTAACTCCGATTTCGAGTTCGGAATTCTTATCCTATATCTCTTGCCCTTAAATTCAGTTTCCCTCGACAATCGGACGGAGCCAACCGTAGACGAGAGATTTAGGTCCTGACGGATCGTCCGAAGTTAAACTGATTAAAACATGACACCGTGAAAGCTATACAAGGTAATTATCAGGCTCCTTATCAGCGAGATCCTTCATATCATCACGAAGGAATGCCAGGAGTCATTGAGATGCTGTGCGAGCTGCGCCGTACTTCCTAGGTTTAATCCTGAGCAGCTTTATGATGGAAGGTTTAGTGCTCTCCTTAAAAAACCATGCAACTAATAACCAAGGGCGATGTCATCAAAGACAACTAATAACCTAGGGCGATGTCATCAAAGACAGAACTGTATATATAAAAAGTATGACTTATTAATTTCTATTTTTCATTTTCGTTTGCCCCTTAGCCTATGAATCTAGTGTAAAGGCTTTCCAGTCTCTCGGGTGCATTACCAAATGACATCTCGTGTGCGAGACCCTTAAGTGGACATATTTGAATCTTCCCCCTGGAACTTGAAACAAGGTAACCAAAGGGTGATTAGGGATGGGCCTTGATAAGTAAAGAGGGGTTTTGGGGCCCGCCCTGACGAAATGTTTTTACTCTCCAGCCTGGTTTTCTATCGGCAGGCCCAATTGATACCATTTCTCCTTGCAAAAAGACATAACCCCCTGTCAGAATCATAAGGGCTCTCTAAAAATCCTCCCCGATGCTTTTTTGAATGAATTGTGGTAAAAAAGGAAATGTGTATGTGTAGATATATAGGGTCACCTGATTAATTTGGAGTGTTCTGTGTGCTATGTAGATCCTGTGAGGGATACTGAGAGGAGACCTAACGATTTTTGGACTGACGTTAGGAGTTGGAGCCATGCCACATACATAAATGAGATAAAGAGAGAAAATATGAAGATAGACTATAGTGATGATGTATATCCTATGTACTGGAATAACATGTGCTAATTCGGACTGTGTATATATATATATATATATATATATATATATATATATATATATATATATATATATATATATATATATATATATATATATATATATATATATATATATATATATATATATATATATATATATATATATATATATATATATATATATATATATATATATATATATATATATATATATATATATATGTGTGTGTGTTTTTTTGTATTCACAGTGGTGTGTCCCTCACACATTGGTACCTCCTTGCCCTGACGAAGGTGCGGCCCCTGTGGGCCCTACACCGAAACGCGCGTCGGCGTGATTCTAGAGAGGGATGAATCTTCATCTGATTAAGATGTTTGGATCTTACTGATTCTGCCCCTTACCACTTATCCCTTTTTGTCACAACAACTTGATCCACCTTAGTTGTACCAACTGGCTTTGATGTACCTCTGAATTGAATGTGTGCATGTTCTTTTTTTTTTTTTTTAACTTGTGAGAGTGGTGTAGTATGAAAGCAATGAATGGGATTTGATTGCGGACTAGTATGATGTGTGCGGGACCATAACCTTGATCTATTTAATTGTCTTGATATGTATATGTTATGTGTTTTATTCCAATGAAATCAGAGCTATATACAAAACCAACTAAAACATTTAATAAAATAAAATGATTTTTTGATAGTATACACTGGTCCTTGTGTATGTGTGGCTCCAATTCCAATTTGTTAGCCACTTTGAAAAGGTAGGATCCCCTTGTGGGGATCCTACCTTGGGGCAGGGTTTTTGTTTCTTTTTTGCTGTTTTACCCCTTGTAGCCCGCCCTACATCATTGAATCCCTACTGGGAGCCCCCTTCTATTAAGTAGTTGCTCACGCTAGAAGTAGTCACAAGACAGGGGCGTGTCAGTGCCGCGAGGTGCAGCAGCTAGCTGACAGTTGGAGGCTCGTCACTGGTCGTACCAATGGTGAACGGGAGGCGGGTCTAGACCCGGTTTCTTGGGAGTTATGCAGAACATGACTGACAGTTCACCGTGCGCTATGCTGAGTATGTTTTGGACGTGCAAGAACAGGCGCTTGTTGAGCACGTGTTTGAGGACATAACGTGAGCCCTCGAATTCCGCTGTCGGTGCGGATGATAAGGGTGCTCACTGCCCAGCTATAGTCTAAGAGCAGGAGGGCATATAGTACATTGGATGGGACAGTTTGTCTATAAACAGAGTAACTTTGGAAAACAGCTGCTAACATGATATAATATTTATTACATACATGACCGCCATGAGATACAAACATGGGCGTAAATCGGACAGTGGTCCCTGGGCAATATAAACATTAAACCTGAAATAGGAGTCAACATACTGGGAGGCATCGTTACCCTCGAGTAAGCACACAGTGTAGAGAGTGAATCATACTGCAGATATTGCTTGGGTCATCATATACATCAATGAAACAATACAGTGTGGTTTATGATATCAGCAGTCTTCATTCATGCAACCACAGGGCTAGCGGTCAGGGATGTGTAGTTACTGGGTGGGCTAGAGCATGGTGTCTGTGTGACGCATTCTGATGCTCCCATGCAATATAGCTACCCTGGGATGCAGTCGGTTCACTGAGCATATCACTCGAGTAAGAATAAAAGACTATCACTCCTTTGCTTATAGCGTTTTTTTTCACTGATTGCGCGCCCTGGGATAGTAAACGTAGCATACACTCATCCCTCGGTTTAAATACCATTGCGTCTGTCACCAGAATTTGTTGCTCAAATAAATTGAGAAGAAGAAGATATGAAATAAATGGAAAAGGAACAAGAAGAAAGTATGAAGAGATACAGTTAGAGGAAATGAAGGGAAAATGATATGATAAAATGAAAGATTTGAAGAACAAAGATGAGAACAAGAACGAAATCGGGAAAGAAGATGAGATACGTTAAAGTTGGCATCTGGTTAGGATGGGTAATTTTGTGATGGCTCAAAAATGCCATCCGAGAGGGGATTGATGGAGCAAGGACTTGTAGAAAAGAGACTTGCTCGAAGACAATCCTCTCATTTAATCTCTAATATTGTATTAACCATGTATTGTATAAATTATTATGCACAACATTGAACATATAAGAGAAGCTTGCCTACCTGTATTACTAACAAGTAACTCGAGTGAAATCCTAAAATGGCTGCTAACGGGAAATCTTTATTGCGCATGAGTCAGCTGCATCTACGCAGTATGACGAACTGTCGCTTGGAGGGAATTTCTTGCGCATGTGCAGACGCTATTAAAATGGCTGCTTGAAAGCTCACATGCTTAGCATCTGCTTTGCCGAAACTAACACAAGCCTTTTTATTAATGCTAATGCGGGGAAAGCAATAATAGATGAATGGGATTAGAGTAGAGATAGGTGATATACAGTGAAACCATTTATTTTTAAAATTAATATATGTCTTTTTGACTCTTTTATTAGTGTGTATTTTGGGCCTTTCATATGAGTCTAAAGTCTGTTGGCCACCTGATCTTCGCACATGCCTAGTGTGACTGAGCCGGAAGAAGTGATGTGACACTTGAACACAGTCCAAGGAAGAAAAGGATACATACCCTGGGAACAGTATTCAAGTCCTCTGGATGAATAGAAATACATGAGAAATGTTACACTTGTTTCAAATATGATGCAAACACGGGTGGGAAATAAAGATTTATGAATAAAGATTAAAGGGTGGGATTTTTAACAATGGACTGAAAGACTAAATTGGAAAATAAGTATGGTGTGATAATCATCCCCCTTGCCTGTCCAATCAGAGTTAGTAGTTTCATGGTAGTTCTTAGTTAGTTAGAGGAGAGAGACGGAGGAGAGCATGAGACCTGGATGCTGTCCGATTGACGAGAGATGCCACTGAAGAATCGAATGCAGAGCTGCTTTATCTTAAATTAATTTACTTAAAAGAAGATCGCGGAAGAATCTCAAGGCGGAAGAGTGTGTCAGAGAGGGGTGCTACGCATGCATAGGTGGTAGAGAGGTCATCTATCCTGTCCTCATTACTGTCCCGAAGCCTGATTCACCTGATCTTTCCCAGGGGACCCTTCCCAGGTCCTTGGCCAGGGGGCTGATTTTCACACCATCCTTGGTAATTAATTTTTGTGTCTGTGCAGATGTGCTTTTCTCTCTATCTCATTTTAGAGCAACGTCACTGTAGAGAATGATATATATATGTTTGACTGATTGCTTAATTGAATCTTCCTTCTTATGAGTGACGGAGACTGTACTGTACTTTGTAAGTGGTTCACATGAAATTAATTTAGATAAAGATTTAAATATTTCCCGAGTCAGTGGTTATTTCATTAAATGTAAAAAGAAATAATTAATGTCATTTTACCATCAACTAGTTCAACTAATGGTCCATTGCCCAGAGGAAATAACTTTTAGATCAGTGAAAGATTAGTTGAGAATTAGAGGTAACTATTCTTAAAATTACAGCAAACAACAAACTTAGGCCAGATGTGGGTAAAAGCAGTGTAGCGAGTCCTTAATAGCGATTTTTAGGGAATCACTATTAAGGACTCGCAAAATGCCATGTAGGTAGGAATCGCAATAATTTTTGCGATTCCTACACATTCCCTATTTGCGAGTCGCAAATAATGAATGGCTTCTCATTCATTTCAAGAGGCCCGTAGGAATGAATGGGAATTGCGCGCGCAATTTGAGTGCATCCAGTAGGTACTCGCAAATTGCACGTGCAATTTCAAGGGTTCAGAAAGGACACCCTCTTGCACTCCTGAATTATGCATGTGTGCACATGTGGCACACATGCATGCCCTAAGAGAATGTATGTTTGCCACATGGCACTTTGAAAAAAGCATAAAAGTGCTTTTTTAAAGGAAATCACAACTTACCACCAACTTGAAGTTGGTGGTAATTTGAGATTCCTTAAGGCATTATCGCAATTTGCGAAGCCTACTAGCATAGCAGTTAGAAATCGCAAATTGCGATTCTCTAAATTCTTGCGCAAAATGAGGAATCGCAAACTTTGCAATTACTGATTTTGGAAGTAGGTATTTGCCTACCTACATAGCACACAGTTTAATAGCGATTGCAAAAGCTGTTACTCTGCAAATTTCAGCATTTGCAATTGCTATTTCGCTTGCTACAACTGGCCCTTAGACTCCAGCGGTTATTACCAGAGTGTTTGTGTGTTTATGGTTGCAGGTGAGTATATGGTATTCGAGTACCTGTTGCTGGTGAGCCGCCGGATTAGTTACTCCCTTTGACATACCCTATGGTAGAAGATGTGCACTGTAATATTTCTTGCTAGAATCTCTTCGGACGTCCTGACAGGCTTAACTGTGTGCCAGCATCTTGTAATAAAGAAACATCATAACATAATACATGCATTCATATACATAAATATATATCCATATAGATACATAGTGGGCCTTTGGGTCAGCCCTCTTCAGCTGCTGGTCTGTCTGACTGTCATTTACACTCTGCTTTCACCGAAGACAGTGTACTGCATGGGGTAACAGTATCTCCCATTTTAGAACCATAACAAACGTCAATTGCCTCCGCCTAACTCAGAGTTCTTCAATCTGTGGGGCACGCCCCCCTGGGGGGCGCGACACCATCTCAGGGGAGGCGCCACTCCACTGTAATCTGACCTTCGTTCCCTTGGAGAACACCGGTATGGCTGGAGGGAGGAGGGAGGGGAAATCGACGGGGCACAAAGTGCCCATACTTTTGTTATGTTAGCCCTCCCAGGAGGGGGTTATTGCTTCAGCTGCAGTGGGAGGCAGGATTACTCCTCTGCTAAACCCAACAAGCATTTGCAATGCAATAGGTCTCGCATTCTAAAAGTTTGAGCTGTTGGTATTGCTAGTAATAGTGCAACAGTAGCAGCTTAATGACTAGTAATGTCCGACTTATTGCATTTGAATTGTGTGCTGCTTGTGCTGTACTATTATCATGGAAGCTCGCACTGTTGCTGCTTGTGCTGTACTATTGTGTATATGACGGAAGCTTGCACTGTTGCTGTTTGTGCTGTTTTTTTTTTATATATTATTGATGCTTGCACTGCTGCTGTTCTGTTGTGTACCTTTTCTATGTGTGAGAGTAGTTAGAGCTGATACTATTTGTGTTGTAGTATTGTTTATATGATGTGCCAGTAAGTGCCTTCAAATGTACCGCAAGGTCGAGCTGCTAAACAGGGTGGACTTGGCTCAGATGGCGACGAGGCTTACTATGTCCCCTGCATTGTTATTTGGTAGCCAAAGCACCTCACACTGAGACTGCGAGCTAAAGCTGCACTTTATGTTCCTGTTTTTACCACCAAAATATGAATCTTGCTGCCTGACAGCCCAATGTCACCAGTTTTTGACATTAGTGAGTTTTCTTTTTTTTAAAGTTATTTTGTTTCCTATGAGCCATTCAACACTGAATTGTATACAAAAGGCCACAATACCTGGCCTAGTCTTTTAAATACCTTAAAGCACGTTGGAGCCCCGCAGTAGAAGAGAGAGAGAGGTACGTTTGATAAACCACCGGTGCAGGCCTTTAAGCCACTCCTTGTGGGTTCCTGCCTTACTCCGCAGTGCCAAATGGGCCGAGAAGCGAGCAATACCGTCCGCCCCCCCCGCCCCCACAACTGCCATGGTCACCCCATGCCGGCGAACTCAAACCAGCAGTGTGCCTACTATTGGTGCAGCAGGTGCAGTGGGGCCAGGAACTAGAGCCCTTAGGGGCCTTGGAATGCTGATATTTGTTGTTTTATCGCCGCCTCAGCAGCGACAAGGACAGCTTCACTTGCTTGCACCAGGACCCATGGCATCGTGCCCACTAATAACCCTGGTACAAAAGGGGGTGGTGATGGACCCTGGGCGCTTCTGTGGGAGTCCCGCGGCCCCTCACACAGAAGCTGCGCGCGGATGTTTCCATCTAAAGTACAATCTTCTGCGCATGCTCCTGGGGAACAGAGAGGGTGCGACGGGCCGCAGCACGCGCAGGACCCATAGGGCTGTATGAAGCAGGCTGGTGAGGGTCGGCGCTGCCCTCTGCACGAGAGGCCGGCCTGTGGGCGCGCTGTGGTGGGCCACGGAATAGCAAGCAGCATAGCATGGGCAGCTGCGGCCTCTGGGGGTCGCTGTAACTAGGGGCTATTGTCCACTCCATAGCATGAGTGTGCGAGACATGCCGAGGCAGAGCCCCCCACAAATGAAGTTGACCTTCCGCCACTCTCTGCAATGAGGAAGTATTTCAAAACGATAAGCATACGCTCACATCATGTCTAAAGTGTATACATTAGACATGTGAAATGTGCACAGGTGTGCTACTTGCGTTTAGGCAAGGTGCGTGCATTGTGGGACTTAGTACCTTCAACTTTCATTTGCCCCTCATTTTGAAGCAACCAGCTAAAAACAGGGCAGAACTCAGAACACACCGATTAAAAGGCCAAGTTTGACTTTCGTAGTAAACGGAGCAGTCGGAAAATGCTACTTTCTTCAAAGACATTTTAATAAATATTTCAATGTAAATCACTTTCAAATTATGCTTCCTAACAAAGGTCTCCATCCGGAACTGTAATTATTGTCATGTTTTGGTTAATCACTCTGCTGTAGCTAACATTCTTTAGCGTTATTTAAAGAACTGCTTTAATGGACACATATCTATAAGACAGTTAAAAGGCATTAAGGCCGAGAAATAAAGAATGCTAAAAAGGACACGTGACATCGTGTAAGCCCATGGGGCCGCTCTAAAGTCAGTGACTCCAATACATTTGAGATAATCCGAGCCATTAAATGACACCAGGACCCCAACGCCTCGGGCCATATAGATAAGGATGGCATGAAGCAACGCTTTGGTGGGGTGACAGCCTGGAGGCGGAGTTCGTAGCAAAGCCCGCTCAGCAGGAAGTCTGTCTGCAACACGAGCTTTGCATATCATAAAGGCAATATCTGAACTAGACAAACGGCTGCACGCCTACAAAATAAACAAGCATTACCCTGCTGCCGTTGTCCTCGTGGTAGGCGCCCACGTGGGACGTGCTCGTGGTGCCTTGGCGGGGCTTGCTGGGCTTGCTTGTGTGCTTCCCAGAGAGACAGGAGATTGGGAACGCGAGCGCGCGACCGGCTCCGATCGCCTTCCTGAGCGTGCGCGTGCCAGTCTCCTGTCTCCTGGGAAGCAGACCCGGCAACTATAGTATCGCGCCTGCGCGATGCATATGGCTACGCCATATGCATCGCAGGCGCGAGTCCTAAAAACCAACAGACATGCTTTCGGTTTTAGCAGAGGAGACCCCTTGCCTCCCACTGCAGCTGAAGCATTTCAGCTCTATGAATTACCACCCTCCTTCGAGAGTTAGCTGTTCCCAGAGAGGAGACAAAGTTTCCAGGGACGTTTCAAGGCATGGGCAAGGTGGGCTCCTGGCAAGGTGGGCACTGGCCCAGGGACCCAGCCTTTCAAAGGGGAGGGGATTTGGGGGGTGGGTGACTGAAAGAGCCAGCTCTGTTCTACAGAGTCTTGCCCTCATGACCTTGACATTTTTTTAAACACAGTGTTGTAAATAGCGTTTTTCTATAATTAATATTTAATGTGTAAGAGTCTATCACAGACATTTTGAAGACAAAATGTGTTTATGCCTCATGCAACATCCATACAGGACCTCACCATAGCTGCCAAGGTTTTAGAATGCTATGTGTGACATTTTTCTAATTTCAGTGTAAATATGAGTGACATTTCAAAGACTGTGAGTGACACTTTCTCGCAAGCAAAATCAAGCAATGAAAACGAGGGAAACACTAAAATATCAGAAAGTACACTAACTTGAGCAAGGAGAAACTCTAAGTTAACTGTTGCTAAGCATAGGAAATAATTGATAAACGGCATTCATGTATCAGACTCTAACCAAAATTGCAGAAATAGATAAAGCGACGTTCATAATTTATTAATAATCAGCTGGGTGACTCTCAGTCTCCCTCGGCTGCTGCTGACGACATGAGCACTAAGCCCCGCAGCATTGGAAAACTGAGAGTGAGAGGGACTCATTTAGGTCAAAACTAGGCAGACTTAAAGCACACTGTATTTTTGACTTAGATTAACAGTCTCCAGATACTCACTGTCTGACACTGAACACTGATGAGCATGTAAATGTGTGCACCGCAACAACTAGCTAGCCCCAATGCCAGGTCCAAGCAAAGTGCAATCCCTATTCCTAGCTGGGCCTGGTGGCTCTGTGCACTAATGCATCCACTATTCTGTGATTCATCTCATGGTCACAGGTTTAAATATTGGCAGGTTAGCTCAGTATTTCTTTGCTCTGCATTGGGTGGCATACATACTATTGAGATGAGTATCAATAAACACCTATCTTTAAAGGCAAAGGGGTGAACTGGCGTATAAGTGCTTTTGCATAGCCTTTTTCCTCACTCGAAGGGTGCTCCCGTATGGGCCTGCGGTGCCTTTGGAGGGTTTTCCGGGAGGTGAGGGGGTCCTTACACGTCCCATGCTGGAGCACTGGAGAGCGGCAGACATCCAGACGCTGGGTGACCTCTTTAAGGACGGTGCGTTGGTAGCGTATGAGACGCTGGTCTCTGAGGACGGGCTTTCCCCTGTGGGGTTCCTGTTACATTGCTCCATAGTGGCGAAAATGACAGCCAAGTGGGGAGACGTGGCATCGGAGCCTGAACAGCATTTAACTATGCAGTACCTCCACGTCATGGGGAGGGGAAAGCATCTGGTCCGCTGGTTTGCGGGGTCGTTAAGGATTCACATGGGTACTAGTTTGGCCCCGCTCAGGGGTAAATGGGAGCGTGACATGGGCAGGCAATTGTCCGATATGGAGTGGGGGAGATTCCTTAAAAGTCCAGTATTCATTCCCAGAAATCTGCGCTTCCGCCAGATACAACTCTATGTTGTACATAGGGACTACCTCACGCCTGAGCTCATCAACAAATACTTCCACCGCAAAGAGGAGTCTTGCCCCAGATGCGGCGAGGTGGGTGCGGGGATCCTCCACCTCTTATGGAGTTGCCCTAGGCTGGGCTCCTACTGGAGTGCAATCGGTGAGATGCCCCGGGAATGCACTGGTTGTATTATACCCTTTGACTGGCCGGAATATATTTTGCACCATTTTAGGAGGCCCAAAGACAGGGCGTCGTCCCACTTCTTAGATATGGTGGTGGCTAAACATCTCCTTACGAGGCACTAGAAGGCGCGTGACCCACCAAGCGTGCAGGCGTGGACCTCCTCCTTTCAGGCATGGGCCGGGCGGAGTGGACGGCCATATGTAGAGAGGAAACGGTGGGGCTCCGAAAAGAACTGATGGCAGAGCGCTGGGAGCGCATGCTTAGCGCCTTGCAGGTACCGGGTGGGGTTGGGGGCGCGGGGGCTGCGGAGAGATAGGCGTCGCCCTCGGGGGTCGGGGTGTACCGTGGGCTGTTCTCCTGCTAACATTACCAGTTAGATACTGTCTTTGGCTCTTGGAGTCCTGCAGGTTCAGTCACGCGGGGGGGGGGGGTTGGGGGCAAAGGAGGGGGCTGGGAGGGGGAGGCGGGAAGGGGACTATCATGTATAAGTGTTGTTGGTTTTGCCGCTATTGTTTTCTTCCTTTTTGCTTATTCACAGTTGTTGTATAAAAGTCATCTTTGTGCACAAGTCCCCGCTGGGAGGATCGACCCTAAATTCTGCTAATGCAATAAGCTTAGCGTGTGGACAGTCATGGACCAACTTGGGGGCGGCTGCCCCGGCATCACGCGCTCTCGCCAGTATTGGGCGTTTATCCTTTATTTCCGACTTACTGTATCCGTGGCCTTGTGTTTCTTAATTGTGTAATGCTATAATGTTCATGAATGCACATCTGACATGCCCAATTTACTGAGCTGACGCTGGTGAAATGTCTAATGTAATGTAATCTCTCTAAAAATGCTAATAAACAGATTTGACCAAAAAAAAAGGCAAAGGGGTGAACATTTGCATTACAAATACACGTTATATGGTGTGTTATAGTGAATCACATATGCATGGCAAGACACTGCTGGAATGAGCTGCTACTTTGAAGAATCTTTTTTTTTTTTTTAATTGCCTATTCGGAAAGCACATGCTTAATAAAAGAGATTTGTAAATAAGGTCCTCATGCTCCTGTTCCCAGTAAGGCATGTTCAGCCTCATTGCTCCCAAGTGAAACTGTCACCGTAATTTAAATTACATGTGGCAAGGGTCAGCAAGCTATATACGTGATGGTTCTGCTTTGATATCACATGAAGTAACTAGTTTGCGCAAAACCATCAGCTAAATAAACTGGTACCTCCCTTGTAAACATATAAGGAGTCAAACAAGAACCACCACAGTGAAAGCACCTCAGAGGGGGGAGACCTATCTACAAAGACCAGCTGACTTTGACCTACGATGGAGCCAGCCTGGGGAGGGCACAGCTGTGTGCGGCGTGCAGAGAGGCTGGTGCCCCCGCCACAATTGTGGAAAAAGACAAGGAGATCATAAAAAGTGTATCACGATCATCTAAATCACTGCCTGGACAGCTTACAGTGCAAACACCTCCCCCCCTCATCCATCCCCCCGCCCGCCCGTGCTCAATGAGGATGGTTGGGTCTTCATGCAGTGCAGCAGGGTAAAGCGTAGCGGCTGGCGGTCCGGTATAATGTTGTCCATATCATGCAGAAAATTATGGAAAAGCCATTGCGGGATTTAGAGTAGCTTTTTCAAGTTTACAGTAGGATTCTCTCCGAAGTGAAGTACAAGGCGGAAATGCCTGTTGCTCGAATTTCGTACTTCGTGGGGGAGAGTGTGAGCAGCAACTGAACTTTAAAATGATGCAATCTTACTCCAGCGCATGCTGCACTGGAATTAAGCTGCGTACATACTCTAAAACAATCATAATAACACGGAAGTCAAGACATACTACAAAATATAAACAGAAGAAGAACCATTACACACGGCCTCGTAAATGTTGTGATTACTTACTTGACACAGCGTGCGCCCTCTATTAGCCTGTCTGAGCTTCACTGGGGATCGTCCGACCAGAAGTGTGATTCCACTCCTCATAGCTGCACCACCGCTCTCCCAGCCGCAGCAACTGCGTGGGATCACTCCGCTACTTGATGCCCTCCGGTGGTGGTGGGCCCCGTGCTGAGAGCTCAGCTGAGTTCTTCCGATTGTGCTACTAGCTGCAAAATTGGCCCCACCCAGGCCCTAATCAGGATTGGTCAAATTAAACCTCAGTCCTGACGTGACCGTGAGGTCAGCAACTTTGCGCAAAGGCGGTGATTAAACCATTGCAGCCATCCCTGGCCATAGGGAGCTGACTCAGCCAGCCCTCATGCCTTCTCCTTCACACGGGCTGCTTGCTAATAAAATTGTCATTGTCTCGTGCTTTAGCTTAAGTGATCTGAGTAGATGCTACATGCGTGACAATGCATTTCAGTGCGGTGAGGCGGACCACCGCACTGAAATGCGATAGAGTCACGCCTGAGGAGTGATTCTTGGCAGGGCTGCCTCACATATGAGAAATGGGAGGGTGTGACAGAGATTATTTGCAGTAATATTAGTGAATTGCTGTTGTGTTACATACTGAAAACACACATCACTATCCCTGAATATCAGATGTACACACATTTATTATTTGACCAAAGAAGGCATGAAAGAGCCGAGACTGGATCATAAAATCAAAGCTGGTCCGAACTGGGGCCCCCAAAATACATTTGGCCCAGGGCCCCCAAAATCCTTAAAACATCCGTGAAAGTTTCTTTTAAAATTACACAGGCAGGCTCGCAAAATGCCAACCAGCCATGTGTTGTTTAAACAGCCTGCAAATTGCCTGTCTTGACACTAAATAGTATGTATTCATGGCCGGCTTTAGCGCTGGTGGCGCCTGGTGCAGGAATCGGTTTTGGTGCCCCCACACCACATGACTGCCTCCTCGGATCTTCTCACTACCACCAGACATATGTGCCATTCATAAATTATTGCTAAACTCAGCGCCTCCCCTTGAGGTCGGCACCCCCTACATAGGTCAGCGCCGAGTGTGGCAGGACCTGTTGTACTGCCCTAAAGCCGGCCCTGTACGTATTCATTTGTAATGTGACTTTTCTGTCTTTGTTCCCTGTTATTATCAGTCCTGGATCAGGCAGTTCGAGAAAACAATTAAAAGTTCTTTCTATTTATATTTGCTGTTCAAAGTATGCACAGGCAAGTGCTGAAAATTTAGCTTTAGGTGACTGCTTATTTTTATACCATCTGTGACATCAAAATAATAAGCTGGCAACTCTAATCATAAGATTGGAAGTTTGTTGAGGGATGAGCACATTATTTTCTTCCACCACCCTGATCCCTGGTTACTGCTATAATAGCAATAGTTTAACACATTTGAAACCCTACACTGCTCTCAATAACATGCACACTGCACTCACACTGATCCTGGTACACTCACACCATTCACCCACCTACTCTCCACTCACAGTGATCACTCTGCACTCACAATGCACTTGCGCTGTTCACCCTGTACCTCACCCTGCAGTCACACACAACATAAGCCTGATGTGTTCTAAACCCCCATTGCTTCAGGCAAGCAACTTATCGTACCACAAAGGAATGCTCAATTAGGTGTTCGTTCAGCACCCTCTCTGCGGACTTTCAACTGTCTTCGGATCCATAATTGGTTGGTGGGCAATAATCCCATTATAATGCTGCCTAATGATTTCTAAAGGAGATTTGTTTCTGGTGTTTCAGCTCTGAGCTAGGGAGTGCTTGAAAAATCTGACAACACTGTCTCCCTTACGGTCCCTGTCTTGGCTGAAAATGTCTGCAGAATATTCCGCTTTGGGAGAAACTGCTATCAAAACTGTCTTGCCTTTCAGCTCGTCCTATTTATGTGAGATTGGGTTCTCAGCACTTGCAATATTAAAGGCTAAGTACGGTTCAAGACTGGATGTGGAGCACAACATGAGAATGGCATTAGCAAAAATCCATCTGTCTCTGAAAAACAGGCAGACCTGTCACATTTATGTTGGTGGTATTATTATCCATATATGTCCTGTGTACAACAAAGCATTCTAGTAAAAACAATTTGCGCACATTTTATCTTGGAAAGTGGCGTTTTGAGCTGTGTAATAAGACTCTGTCATTTCACCACACCCACTCATAAACCTGCAGTTTACTAAACACTCTTATTGTATTGAACATTATTTGCTGGATATGCCCGGAATATGCACACGGGAGTCGATTCCAGACATTTCCGTCAGGTGGTGGTGGGGCCCAACATCTAAAAAAAATTCAGCTGGGTGGCCTCAGCCTACAAAAGTTTGAAGACCTCTGGCCTAACCCATCAAGGTCTAGCGGCCATGCCTTCTCGGGTCCCTTCGTGGCAGTTGTGCAAATCTAGTAGTTGGTACCATCCATATGGTTAGAAGGACAGCATGTCAACCTTTCTCATGTGCAGCCATACTTTGATACCAAACTGTGCGCTGCTCTGACCCCATCTGGAAATGTGGACCAATGTGTTTGGGGACCAGGAGCGGCTCTCTGTGTGCACACATGATGAAGCCAAAAACCTGGTAACTGCAGCCGTGCAGTGCCAGGGTGAGCCAGGAATGCTCCTGTACTTAGGCAACAGCTCCTTGCAGGCCAGGAGCCTGTGGATGTGCTTACTAGGAGCATGTTGCACAACACCACAGACTCTGGCTCAGAAGGCTGTAAGGCATCCGCGGGTCATGCTCGCCAGAGGTCAGTTTGCTAACTAAGGGACAAACTCTACTGGTTTCTAGCATTGCCAGGCTACATACAGCTCATACGGGGCCATTGACTCCTGAAAGCACAGCCTTCCCTATCCACGGAAAACAGAGCCAGCAATGCAAACAACTTTATCAAAGAGCTCCCTCTTATCGTAGGTTTTGGACCTGCCCATTACATTGCCTGCTCAATAGAAGTGGTTGGGAATAGGAGATAAAACATACTGGTGGAAGGATTTCATGAAAACCGTACTTCGTTTATCCTTGACCTGGATGATCTGTTCAACTTGCTAGGATTCGATTCAACAAACGCCACCATTACTTTGCCTTATTCATTATCAATAGCACACCACAAAAAGCCATTTACATCTTAAATTCCCATTGACTATAATATTTATTAAACGGCTGTAAAATTAGAAAGCAGCTTACTTTTTTAAACCCATGCATGCTGGACAAATTAGCATTTCACTGTAGTATACATGGTATTTTGCAGTTCACTAGACACAAATGTATCAGAAAATGTTCTGCGTGTAGATGGTACATTTTGGGGCGCTGGCAATGGCGCAGACTTGAATACGTGTTACGAACCCCAGGGCATAAAATAGATAACGCTGCAGTGAAAAAGGCCTTACATATAAGTATATCTGTGACTGTTAATGTTGCTTTGCAGGGATTCAAGGCATGCTCTTTTCAGGCACTAAATAAATATTAAAACTATATGAGAAGTAGAAGCAGCAGAACATGCAATACCAGTTTAAATACAAGCAACTAAAAATTAATTACCTGATTTCATTTATTTTCTTCGAGTCTCTTTTTAATTACTTTACTTCGAGCATAATAATGCACCTCAGGCTATGCAAAGGCACAGACTGTACAAGCTTTGAAATGTTAAACAGTTCATTGAAATCTTAATTATTTTTTTGTAAAATTGCAGTACTGTGATATAAGACCAATTGCTACACGAGTGATTCCTGTGCTCGTTTTCCAGACTTAAATTCCAAATGCCTGTGGGCAAGATACAAATTCATATCATGAACCCTCAAAAGCAAAGAATAAGAATCTTTGTGGGCTAAAGGTTTGCACATTGGTGATACCAGAAATCGTCCCTAAGATAGAAGAAATGGGCGAGTTAGCAGCGAGCCCATACAAGGCACAGTATTCCTTCACGTTGAACAGCATTCATTGCAATCTGGAAATAATACAAGCATTGCCAAAACCAAAAGTTCTGGCTTTGACAAGCCTGCAATGTTTATAAATGCACTGGTTTTTTTTAGCATACAGATGCAATCGATATTAAACGTTTAAAAGTAATAAAAAGTAAAAATGCCACAATCTGAAGGTGGCATTCATATGTTTGCAAAAATAAAAGTAAATAAGCATTAGCAAAGCTAATAGGTCTGGATTATCAAAGTTGTATGTGGTCATTGTAATGTCTACACATGGTGTAGATTGTGGGTTTGTGGCATGGTTCTCCGGCTCTATAAGAGTGTATATGTGTTGTATTTGTGGTAAGGAAATGGTGGTATTTATTGAAAAGCGGTGTAGCAAAGATCAATGAGTTACTTAGCATCAGTAATGCTCTTTCTGGTAAGAACTCTATCTAGATGCAGATTCCTCTCCGTTTGAATATTCCACAGGCATCTGAGTGGATCCACAAACTTTTCCATAGTACTTCTGCATTGATGCTGTTCCGTTCCGGAAATGACGTGCGGGACTATATAGCCCCACTCCTGCTCACTGTCAGATGCTTTCATGGCTGTCCGCGCCTCCAGACGTGGGAGCCCCAAAAGCAAATTGATAAACCAGTTGTTAGATCTGGGGGTCTCTAGTTGGTAATGGTTATCACCTTTGTCCAAATAGGGACCCTTACTTCTAAGTCAGGATTAGGGGATTACTCTCTTTAATAACCCCTGCTCACCCCCTTGGTAGCTTGGCACGAGCAGACAGGCTTATCTCAGAGGCAGTGTGTTAAGCATTTTTGAATATACACAGTAATACAGTGATAACACTACAGATGGACACAACACAGGTTTTATAAAAATAGGTATTCTTTATATAGACCTAAACACAAGACCACAAATGACAAAAATCCACAATACTGTACTTAAGGTTACTTAAAAGATGATAAAAGTCTCTTAATTCAAGTTGATGGTAAATGTGACAAAGTTCTCAACAAAGTTCTTGGATGCGGCACGCAAAGTGAACAAAGGGCTCGCAAAAGGGGAGATGCGTCGGTTCCGTGACCCGGGGGAACGGTTGCGTCCTTCCTCATTGCTTGCGCAGAGTAGGGGACTCGTCGTGAGCCTTACTGGTGCGGAGGTGATGCGTAGATTCTCGACCTGTGGCGGTGCGCAAGATGGCGCCTTGATGCGATGCGATGCCGATGCGATGATCCAGTTGCGATGCGAGAAGATGGAGCCCTTGATGCGGCGATGCGATGACGATGCGATGATGCCCTGGCAACCTTGCGATGACTCTGTACTTTGGAGCCGCGACAGGCCCTGCTATGCGCTTTTCTGGTGATGCGATGACGGCTCTCTCGATGCGTCGCGTTTCTCCGGCGATGCGACAGCAGACAGCTTCGATGAACACACGGTCCAGGGAGATGTGACAAACTTTCGCTTCTCCGGCGTTGCGATGATTTCAGCTGCGGCGGCGACACGCTTCTTCTCAATGCGTCGTGCTTCCAGCTCCCAGTGGCACGCAAGTGACTGGAGTCAGAATTCCCAGCAAGGAAATTCAGGAGGGAGCTGGGGGTGAAGTCTTTTGGCCCTGAGACTTCAGCAGGAGGCAAGCACAGTTCAAGCCCTTTGAGAATATTCTGTAGATGAAAGTCCTTACAAAGTTCCTTCTCCTTTCCCTTGGCAATGAAGCAACCACTGCAGGCCAACCCAGCAAACAGCACACTGGCAGAGGGGCAGTCCAAACTCCTGCAGCTTCCTTGGTTCTTCTCCTCGGCAGAAAGGTTTCTTGTTCCAGAAGTGATCTAAAGTCGGTGGGACTGGGTCTCAATATTTATACCAAAAAATCCTTTGTTCTCTGAAGGCAGAGAGGCATCTGCCTAGTTTAAACCAGTTCCTGAGCACTGTGTTTACATGACTCTTCTCTTCCTTTCACTGTGCAGGGCAGAAACATCAGACGCCCCACAGGAGGTGGAGCCAGCACAGGGGAGGGAAGATGCAGCTCTGGAGTACTCTGTTGACAGGATTCCCCTTCTCCTTTCACTGTGCAGGGCAGAGACATCAGACAAGCCACAGGGGGTGGAGCCAGCATTGTGGAGGGAAGGCCTAGCCCTATTCAGGTCCCAGGTGCACTCTCCCCCTCCCATCTGGAGGTAAATCTCCCTAATCACCACTGGGCTGTCCCAGACTATCACCTGGAATTTCCCCAGGCCTGTCACACACAAACCCAGACAAGGAATACACAAGTCAGCAGAGGCGGGCTCAAATGGTTAGGCAAGCAAATACCTACTTTCTAAAAGTGGTATTTGCAAACACAGAATATTAAAATAAACTTTACTAAAATATGTATTTTATTATTCTGAGTTCAGGCATACTAAACTCGAATTTCTACCATGTTCCCTGAGTCAGTTAGGATTGTAGAGATGTAACAATCTTACCTGCCCATTCTAGTCTATAAGAACAGGTAGCCTTCAATAGTGAAAAACGAAAATGGCTGTCATTCACTACTAGAACATGCTACACACATCAGAGCATGTCCTACTTTATACTTACAATGCACCTTGCACTTGGGCCTACCATAGGGGCGTCTAGTATGAAGCAAAGGGAAGGTTTAGGGACTGGCAAGTGGGTGCACTTGGCCAAGTCGACATGGTAGTCACTGACTACACACAGGCCTTGCAATGGCAGGCCTGAGACACACTTTACAAGCTGCTTCTGTGGGTGGCACAACCAGTGCTGCAAGCCCACCCGGGCTGGACTGTTCCCATGAGGCACAGGGTCAGACTGATTTGCATATGGCCATGTCTGAACTGGGGTGGCAGAGTGGGCTAAAGATCGGTAATGGATTAAACCCAGATCTGTTGACTGGGTGTGAGTGTTTGATTGGTTCAGATGCTCCGTCCATCACCACCCCCTTTTGTACCACTTTGCAAGCCCACCAGCAGCATTTGCTCTACAAGCCCTGGGCACACATGGTGCACTGTACTAGGGGCTGACAGTAGATCAAATAAGCCAATCATGGAATCCAATCAGTATATCAATTTAACATAGGGAGCACTTGCACTGTGGCACTGATTAGCAGTGGCACAGGGCCCAAAACATACAACCAGCAAAAATATGCAAAAACAGAGGAGGCAATCCGTCAAAAATGAAAGGGAGACTCACACCAATGATGTCAGGTTCTAACACCAGTCTTCAGATTCCAAGACTTCGTAGAGTCCTAACACAGACAGGGAGAATGGGAGAGTCAGTGAGGAATCTGCTGCTAGACAGAGTTTATACCAGAAAGAACTTTACCGAAGGTAAGTAACTTGTTTTTTTGATATAGACTTCTTGCCACAGATTCCTCACGTTTTGAATAGATCCCAAAGCAAGTCTTGCAAGGCAGAGCAGACAAAGTGCCCCTCTTGGCAGACCTGGCTGTCCAGACAATAGTGCTCTCTGATAGTATAGAAGGACGCCCACTTAGCAGCCTGATGGATGTCTAGTACAGGAACTCCATGTACTAACGGATTGGTAGCAACTTTGGCCCTTGTAGAATGAGCACACAATCCTTGTAGATGCTGCTTTTTGGCCAATGTGTAGCAGAATTTTATCCAGAGCACGATCTAGCGCAAGATGGTATGCTTCTGTATAGCCACGACATTTTTCGCTCCTGCGAACCCCACAAAAAGCTGATTGTCCACCCAGTGGTCTTTGGTACGATAAAGGAAGAAGCTCAGTGCTCTTTTGGGGTCCAAGAAATGAAGCTTCTCCTCCTCCTGAAAGGGGTGAGGTGGAGCATAGAATGGCAGCAGGGTGATGGTGTGACTGGTGTGGAATGGCATCATAACTTTCAGTATAAAGGATTATCTAGCTCACAGAACCAGCCTATTCAAGAAAGTAGTGGTGTACAGAGGATTAATGCACAGAGCCTAAAGTTCACTCGCATGCTGTGCTGAGGTAACTGGGATGAGGAACACAGTCTTGATGGTAAAGAGTCATAAGGAACAGCTGTAGAGCAGCTCAGAAAAATAAGAAAGAGATTGAGGTTCCACTATGACGACGCCTCCTGGGAGGATACCAAAACCGTTCTTATCTACCGTGGCGCCCGAGCAACCTTGGCCGATGCCCGGTAGAGCTGTCCTACACAGCAATAGAGGAGTCTGGCGCCTTGGCCGTCACCTACCAAGCCGGTCATCTGACATTGTTTTCCTCCTCTCCCCGTTCGTGTCTCCTTCACTCCCCCTCCCTCTGTGATTCTTTGATTCAAACGGTTGTAACTATTTAACCTGTAACTCGCTGATTCAAATGATATAACTATGTATCCTGTAACTTGCTGATCCTCATGTAAAGAGCTCTGATACCTCCGGGTCTAGCCAGCGCTAAATAAAACTTTGCAAATAAATAAATAAATAGAAAGAGAAGGGGGGAACATATGATGTAGCCCTTTCACATATTGAACCACAAAGGATGACTTGCATAAAAGTGGCTGCTCAGGCAACTATAAGAAGGCCAAATTAGCTGAAAAATAACAAGAAATCAAACAAATGGCAAGAGGTCAGACAGTTTGACCTGGAAGAAATCAATCTGGAATGAGCCAAATCATGTCCCAATGACAGACAAATACAGATTTTGTCAAGTGACACCTGATTGCCAACATGACACCAGCCATCTCCTGAGGAAGGTTGAAGGTGTTCAGCTGTCACTGCTCAATCTCCAAGCATGAAGGCGGGCATTGAGGAGGCCTGGAGCAGAAGCCGGCCTGCTGCTGCAGCAGCATACCCTCCTGAAGGGGCCGCCTGATTGAGGGACAAATGCTCAAGCCCAGGAGTTCTGGATACTATACCAGAGCTTCTAGGATACTTGGGCCTTGTCCTGATCTTCTTGAGAACTTGGGGCAGGGGTGGTATCGGCAAAAAGGCATACTGGATTCCTGAGCTCCACTTGATGTGGAAATCATCTTGGAAACTTCAATGTGCAGAAGTGCTGACATTGCAAGTTCTCGGCCGTGCTCAGCAGATCACGCCAAAGGGCTCCCCATTATCGGAAGAGACCTTGCGCCACATCCAGGTGCAGCTACCATTAGTGATCAGCTATATATCGACAGCTGACTTTGTCCATCCTGACATCCAAAGAGCTTGCCAAGCTCTAGATATAGTACAATAAAAAACAGTAGCATCACACATGAGACACATGAGACATATATTTAAATTACCATGACAGTGGTCCCCATGTGCAGGTATTTAGACACTAATTTTAAATTCTGTCTGAATAAGTACAGCTATTGAGACACTGATTTTAACCTCTGTCCAAAAAACCCAAGAGAAACTTGACAGACAAACTAGACAGACAGCATGGGCGATCAAATTTATAGAATGAGAAAGGCTTCAAACTAAAATATAGAAAATGACATGCAAAATAACATTTTGATATTTTGTGCAAAATACAGATATGTCATGTGGCAGAGGAAACTTTGGCCATAACATGCAATCAAGTGACAAGGATTTCCCAGAGTCAAATGGCGAGAAACCAATTGGAAGGTACAGTTAATGTATCCCGTGGAAGAACCAATAAAAATCTCCTTGGCTCCCCCTGGAAAGACCACATAGATGAATAGGATGCAAGGATAACATGTCATGTGGAAATACCAATAGAATTCTAATTTGTACTTCTATGGTGTACTGCAGGAATGAATGGGAGGTAAGGGCAGCACGTACCATGAGGAACCAATAGAATTCTTACTAAGCGTGTCCCCAGACATGCCATGACTCGGAAGAAGGGGAATATTTAATACAGAAGAACAACATTCTATGTCAGTCAATGGAGGCTTCGTATTATGCTTCTCTTTCTTTACTGATGCAAATACAGCAGCAAATAAACTTAAACGGCATAACCCCGGAAGGACTGCCCCTCCTTGTATACACCAATCACAGTTCCCCAATAGGTATAAATGTCCTGAACCTCATTGTCCGTCCTCTTTCTTTGCTGCTGCAGCAGTGAGTTAAGTACATGCGACATTTATCTTTATTATATGTGGTTTGACATATTGTTTGATGTTTTGAATATTGCATGATCATTAAATATGCGGTACCGCGTTTAGCGGGGTTTATTCATTTTTCTGGTATCATTGGCATTTGTGGAGCGGGAGTGGGACAGATGTGCTTTGCGCGCTTCAGCAGGCAGTCCTCTTTTCACTGCCACATTGTACGCGCATGCGCGAGCAGCCGGATCAGGTTTTATCTGCTGATTGGCTCCTCGCATCCGCGCTGCTGTTTGCTGCCTCAATCCTTGGTCCCTCTGAATGCCTGATGGGGCGAATAAACGATGCAAGGCTTTGCCTTAGGAGAGTTTCAAGGGATGGCTCCCTCCACAAATAAATCTAAATAAATAAATAGATTCACAGGCAAGTTTACAGGCAGGTTTACCCCTTTTGTTCAAGCCGGAAGACTCAGAACTGTAGCCAGTGATAGTCTGAAGTAGCAGAAGAAGTTTGTCACCCCTGGGTGCTCTACCCCTAATCCTCTTCCACACCTCCTTTAGAAAGATGGTGTACCACATCGAGGAGGTTGATCAATGGGCCGATTATAATGATTATGCTGAGTTCGAAAAGGTGCCTTAGGAGCACCAAATGGAGGAGCAGTTAGTAGAAGCCCTGGATTAACATGTTCAGGGTTCAGTAAACAGGGCTTTGATTAAGGCTTTGCAATCCTTCACAAAACCCCCCAAAAATTATGGGAAACAAGCTTTCAATGCCTCATTGGGTGAACCCTCATTCCATTCCTCAGCAGAAATGTGATCCCAGGCGGCATCCACTGTCCTCAAAGATCATGGCTATGGCGGTTCCCTCCCTTCTGGGCTTTCAGGTAATTCTTCCCTCTCAAACCCAGAGGAAGCAGAGGAGTCTTCTCCTACCGCAACAGACACGTCAGCTCCTGACCAAGACACCGATTTGCCTAGTAGAGCACCAAAACGCAAACGTAAATCTCACAACCTCAGTTCTAAAAACCCAAATAAAAACCTGTTATTTGATCCTAAAAATATCATTCACCTGAGGTCGACTGAACGGGTGGCTTGCGTGGAGGTGGCGCATTACATCCAAGAGAACTTCAGACAGGGTTTTGAGTGCGCAGTGCGCACTACTCTTAAATTGGAATGTCCTGCTCGATAGATCTTTATGCGTCCAGACTGAACACTTAACTTCCTCACTTTTACAGTTAGTGACCAGATCCTCAGGTGATTAACTCGGACGCATTCCTTCGAACATGGACGACAGACAAGCATTATGCCTTTTCCCTGTTTGTCATGATTCAGAGAGTGTTGGCACAGGTCCGCAGACAGAGTGCGGAATTGATATTGATCCACCCTTGTTGGAAAGCACAAGCATGATTCCCAGTGGTTTGGACCTTGGCGAGTGCTCCACCAATACGTCTGCTCTCGGTCTAAGAGATACTTCTAGACCCGCTGGGTCAACATCACCCTCACTCACATGTAGTACAAGCTCAGTTGTCCCTCATGGCGTGGGGACTTTCAGGAGACATTGGCAAATGGCAGGAGTTTCGCAGGAGGCAATGTTTTTCCTGTCACAGTCTTGGGCACATTCTAACCACAAACAATACGAGTCACCTTGGTGTGGGTGGGTTGGTTGTTTTTCTGAATGACAGGGGATCCCATGGGATCCGGAATACATATAATTGTTAACTTCTAATCTGAAATGGTGAATCAAGGTATGTACTATTAGATGGTTAATAACTTCCGTTGCGCGATTTCTGCTGGTCATCCCCATTTGAATGGTAAACCAGCGAGGGAACACCCTCTAGAATGCAAAATAGTAAGAGGCATCAGATTGGTGAATCTACCTAGACCTAGATATTGCATGTTGTGGAATGTGAATGTGGTACTTCGCTTTCTCAGGAACTGGCCAGCGAATGAGGGTCTATCTTGCAAACAACTGTCACTGAAGCTTACTTTATTATTAAGTCTAATCTCTTTCAGATGTGTCTCAGATGTACATGCACTAGAACTGGCAGGTAGAGTATTGACTCCTTTGGGGGTTTTCTTTACATTTTCAAAAAGAACAAAAACGAATTCCAAATGTGTGACATATTTTGCTTTTCCACACCACAGTAAATTATGTGTTGATCAATGCTTAAAGTATTTAGAGGATTGTACTCGAGAATTTAGAAATTATGTTGCAGGACAATTGTTAATCTCATTGCAGAGACCTTTCCGCCCAGTCACTTCAACGACTTTGGCCAGGTGAGTTACTTGGTTGTTAAGTCAAGCTGGTATTGATATCTCTGTATTTGGAGCTCACCCTGTAAGGGGAGCTATGGCTTCCAAAGCCTTTCTGACAGGTTCTCGTTTGGAGGACATCATGACTGCGGCAGAATGTGTCTTCTGATTCAACTTTTAAAACGCTGTATATTAAGCCAATTGTTGATGTGGCATCTACAGTGCTTGCTCAACTTTAAACTAGCATGATACGAAGCCTCCGTGGACTGACATATAATAAAAAACAATTCTAGCTGACACGTCAAGAATTTTCAACTCTAATAAGGACATGGAGGAGAGGATTATCCCACCCTAAATTGACTAGTAAAACATGTTGAATAGTTATGTTTCTGACAAAAGATTTATATATTGTATTAATATATGCTAAGAGTACTGTTTATGGGCATCCAGCCTGAATTTGTTGATGAAGTGTGTCCTGATATTGGAATATTACAAAATGTATCTTCTTTTCAGGAGATCAGAAAAAGAAGGGTCTGGAGGAAGCATTGACGAGTTCAATTGAGAGAGTATCTTCGTTGGAGTTATCATTCAGGTTGATGGAGTGAATCAACGGTGTTTGGGTTCAATGGTTCAAGTTTATGGACTGTGTTTAATGGTTCCCAAAGAAAGAGGACGGACGATGGAGTTGAGGACATTTATACCTATTGGGAACTGTGATTGATGTATACAAGGAGGAGCAGTCCTTCCGGAGTTATGCTGTTTAAAGTTTATTGGCTGCTGTATTTGCTTCAGTAAAGAAACAGAAGCATAATCCTCGCCTCCGTGTCCTTAATAGAATTGAAAATTCTTGACGCATCATCTAGAATTTCTTTTATTCATATTAAGATTCAGGGCCAGAAAGGAGGCAACAGAGGTATGCAAGAGGGTGAGATACCATGATGAAGTACGTGTGGGCTTAAGGGGGAGCAATATAGATTATCCAAAAAGAAGCAGGGATGCCTTCATATCAAAACCCACAATTCTTTTCACTCCACTAGAGTGTGACAATAGGGTCCACCTCCCTCGGCGCCACCATGTTGTATAGAAAGGCTGCACAACAGATGTGTCAAAAGAAAGATTTTATCTCATTTAAACACAGAGATGTGCCCCAAAACCTTGATTTAAACTGTTTTTAAAGAAGTACAAAGACATCACAATGTTACCATCAAAATACATGGCATTGCAAAACAGCCATAGCATGATATGGTTAAATGTGAAATAGACATCCTTGAGATCCAAAGCCACCATCCATTCTCCAGGGTCAGTATCAGATTCCGACAAGGCCTGGGCCAGGGTGAACATTTTGAATTTTTCCTTCTGGAGGAAAGCGTTGAGAGGGTGCAGATCTAGAACAGGCCAAAGACCTCTGTCATTCTTTTGCAATAAAAGGAGCGGCAATGACAACCATATCCCACTTCTGCCACTGGCACCCTCTAGGCAGCCCGTTGGCCTAAAGAACTTCCACTTTTTGCTGCAAAGTGAAGAGATGGTTCTCTGTCAGTCGCTGGGTGGAAGGTGGAAGATGCAAGATGCGGTGGGGAATAAAGGAATGGTAAGGCTTAACCACTGTGGATATTCTTCAGGAACCAACTGTCCAACTTGCCAACCCAGATAGAATTGGTGGATTCTGCTTCCCATCAGGTGGGTCTGACCCAGTAAGGATACACTAAAGAGGTCTGGTAGGTGGGACCGCAGGGGTAGAGGTACTGTGCAGCACGCTGACTTTGGCTGTGGTAGCAGTTGGCACCTCAGCCTCTCCCACAAAACTGCTGTGTTCCCTGCTGGGCCGGTACTGACTGGCGGTAAATGACACCTTTGCCAAAGCCACAAAAGTTGACAGTGGAATTGGTGCAGCTGGTGAGGCTGGGCAGAGAGGCCGAGAGAGTAAGTGGTAGACCTACTCGCCTTGAAACATTCAAGGGAAGAGTCGACCTTGTTCCTAAAGAGACGAGTCTCATTGAAGGGCATGTCCATCAAAGAGGACAGGACGTTGCCGGAGAACCCAGTCGATATTAGCTACGCATGGAGATTAGCTCAACCAATGGAGTCAGTAGTGTCCAAGCCACAATGAATTGTGAACTTGGCCGCATCAAGACCATCTTGAATCGTCTGCGAAAAGACAGGGCAAAGATCTTCTAGTACACCAGGGAGAACTTATGCCATCAAGTCCTGGAGGGCATGCCTGTAACTGCTCAACAAACAAAATATGTTGATCAATCGCACAGCCAAACTGGCTGAAGAGAAGAGGTGCTTCTCAAAAGTTTCCACTTGCTTTGATTCCCTGTCAGGGGAAGTGGTAGGAAAATTGTTGAGATTGGTCTGACTAATGGTGGTCTGCACCACGAGGTGCAATGTTGCCCAGAATAGAGCGATGGGCCCTGGCTATTTGTCTGTTACTTAGGGGGCTAGTACAAGGCTTTGCCAAGCACCTAGGAAGGTGTCTGTCAGGGCCTCACTGAAAGGGAAGAGGTACTCGGAAGCAGTCTGGGCTGGTTGGAGGTTCTCAGTTAATTTGTTTGCCTTTACCTCCATGGTGAATAACTGGAGGTGAAGGACTTCAGCCGCCCTATACATACCCATAGAGTAGGAGGCAGATTCTGCTTTGGCAGGGCCAAGAGAGAAGAAAATGGATGCAACAAAAGTGACGCTAACCAGCGCAAAATGTTTTTTTTTGCTATTTACATTCCAGAGCAAAACTTGTTTTGCGCTAAAGAGCACCTTCAAAACAGCGTGAAGCACTGCTTTGAGTTACTTAGTGAGAGGGGGTTACATGGGTGTTCCCATGCAACCACCCATGCCTTTTGACGCAAAACCATATTTACAAAGATTTGTAGACCGGATGTAGTGCCAAAAGTTACCGCTCCTTCAAAGTAGGCGCTAAGAGGAGAAATGCTTTCATTTCTCCGTGCTTTTCTGACTTTGCATGCGTGCTACACTGTGCAGGATGCATACGAAGTGGGAAAAGCTTTGCTTTGTGTCTAGGCATGGTAGTTTGTACAGATACAAAAGTTATGCTAGACTCATGCACAGACTCCCGTGCTATGGTGCTAAAGTGTGTGCCTGGCGCACAGCAGCTGAAATCAGCGCTGTAGCAAGGGAAAGGGGAGGAGAGAGACATATCTTTGAAGATATGGCGCTCTCCTGCTCTTTCCCTGAAACGCAACGCAGTGCAGCCTCGCACGGGGCTGCGCTGTGTGGGTTATTTTAAAATCTCCTGCTAAGTCCTCAATGGCATCATAACCTGCACATACACACACCTCCATGCCTTCCCTGTACCTCTGCATCTTTCTGATCTCCTTTCTTGCTCATGAAATAAATAAGCAGCAAGGAAACAAGCGAGCTATGCATTCATAAGTGACATGTTGATGATAAATTGTGCTGTAACAAAAAAGCCTTTTCCAGTTTATGAGAACAAGGTGGCCATCTTACACTTCTAGAGGTGATATTATAGATTTGTAATATGCAATGTCATTCAAAATCAAACCAGCATTGGAAAGGACATTGAGGGGCCACCTCTTTGAGCGGCGAGGCCAGCATTGGCATTGAGGTACCTCAGCCTAGCGTGGTTTCGTGCACCAGGGACAGCATCGGATCTGAAGGTAGAAGTGGCTCAGAGTGTCCATCTGGCACCAGGGGTGAACCCGCAAGCAGTAGACCAGGTGGAAGGCCTCTCAGCTCTGTTGGGCCTGAAAGCACACGACAGAGAGCCAGTAGAGGTCCGAAGAGCATGAACATAGCTGTGTGGAACTCTCAGATCTGGCATGCCTGACTGCTCCGGAAACTCTGGTTGTTCTGGAACCAGCTATAGAATTGGTTCCGAAGTCGTCTGACTTTGAGAGCAGGTGCAAGACAGTAGGCGTCGCACACACACTTTATTAGGGTAGTGGAATGGTGCAAAGAAGATGAAATTCACTTTGACTTCTTATGTTTTTTTTGTGCTTACCAGAGGACTTGGATCGTGGCAAAGACCAACCTCTAGAGTGGCTCTATCGAACACAAGAGGGAACTGGTTCGAGTATTGGACTTGGAACAGTCTTGATGCTGTGTTTTATTGTGCTTGGTGTATTGTGCTTTCACCTTGTATTGCCTGGCGCCATTCAGGTTCACTGATGTGCACTGTCCGCAAGGCTTGGAGCCGTGGCCCAGCCTCAGCCACAACAGGCAAACCTGGTGGGGAGCTGTCACAGACATCTGCTTGACACAGTCCTTTCAGAGTCTAAAACAAGTTGTTGTCTTGGAGAGTGACATCCCATGCACACTGGATATTCTTCGTAGGAAAATCGTTAAGAAAGGGACTCTGAGATACGAGAGAAGCTACGGATCCACGTCTGGTGGAGGGGAAAGAAACAAACTGGCGTCTTCATGCAGCAGTGGCGCCTATATACGACCCACACGTCATGTCCGGAACGGAGTAATTGCGGAGCAACATGGTGCCACCTTCTGGTGCACAGAAGTACATCGGAGAATTTTTCAAATCCAGCCTAGGGAATTTTCAAAAGGTGAGGACTCTGTGTCTTGAAGTATCTATCAGAAATCATGTATCCTAATGCAAGCAGTTAAAATTGGCCTTCATCCCCTGCATAGGTGGTAAAAACTGCTATATTTAAGGTGCAGTGGGCCCCTCAGACCTATGAACCCTGGTGGAACTGCACCAGATGCACTAGATGCACCACTGACATCTACACTTCGTTTCATGGTTTTGAGACAGTTGTGGTGTGATTGTGGTAGAGGTGGGATGTGTGCAGTAAAAGTGTTAGGTTTGGCAATGGTGAGTTTTCGTATGTGGGTGCAATTAGGAGTGGGTAGTTGCAATTTTAGGATTTAGCAGTGTTGAGTTAATATATGTTCACTTTTGAATTTGCAGATGTAAAAAGTAGATGTTGCGGCAAAAGTGGTGGGATTTATTACTGAATGAACAAAGTGATAAGTCCTATCTATTTTGGGTTTTCTATGCTTCCTCCCCAAGGTCATTCTGTGCTCCCATCATACTCTGAAACTGCATTCAGCAGCATTGTGTACACCATAAATAACCTTAAAAAAACAAAAAGACATAGGGCCTGATTTAGAGTTTCGCAGACGGGTATCCCATCCACCATATTACAAGTGCATTTGGATATAATGAACCTGCAATATGAGGGTCTAGATAGCCATCACGTGTGACAGAGTAACCTGTTCGCTAGACTCTAAATCAGAACCCGAATTCAGTTGAGGTGCTCTTTAAATGATCATCATCGACGGCTTCATCTATGATTATGTAGATCAAATTTTTTTATTTGTTTACACCTAATGCAGTATTATGTGATTTTCAATTACCCTTAATAGAATGAATGTACCAGCAGAGCACCCAATCTGTTATTAAAGAGAGATGCATGGTGCAAGGCACAGCCTTCAGTAAGGATTGACTACAGCAAAGATCATTAAGTAATAATGAACAGCCACACCCACAGTAGAGCATCACTGGAAGCAATAAGACTCCCTATCCCATGCAGAGCACCCAACACAATATTATCCTGCCCCAACAAGAGCACTCCATTTAAAATGAAAGACTCTAAGAAGGAGATTTACAAACACTTTGCAGTGGTTTAGCGCGCCAAAAGTGACACTAACTAGCTTTAATTTTTTTTTTGCTATTTACTTTCCAGCGCAAAACTTGTTTTGTGCTAAAGAGCACCCTCTAAGCAGCGTGAAGCACTGCTTTGGGATGCTTAGCATGAGGGGGGTTACATGGGGGTACATAGGTGTCCCCATGCAACCACCCATGCCTAATGACGCAAAACCATATTTACAAAAATGTGTTTACAGGGTGTAGTGCCAAAAGATTACGCCCCTTCAAAGTAGGCGCTAACTGGAGAAATGCTTTCATTTAGCTATGCTTTTCCGACTTTGCATGTGTGCTACACTGTGCTGCATGCATACGAAGTGGGAAAAGCTTTCCATTGTGTCATAGTAGTTTGTACAGATGGTGGGGGCGTGGCTTAGAAAGCCACGATGGCGGCTGTGTTTTGCTGAGGCTCCACGATCGGGCTGGCATCCTGCCCTGTTCCAGTGATCGCCCGGAGCCTCAACTTCTACATTCGGCACCCAGGGTACCCCTGCATCCAGCGACACCCCCCTGGTGTGGTGCGGACCGCACTGCCATGCGGCAACCCCAGTGAAATCTCCAGCCGGAGCCGCGCGCCGAACTGCAAAATGGCGGTCGCGGCTCCGCTCCGCTGAAGCCGGTGCCACTGTACGCCTGCATTACCGGTTTGGGAGCCTGACCGGTACGGCCGACTGACTGCTGAGGAGGTCCGGGCCGAGGGACGCGGCCGGCCCCGAGCGACGGAGACGCGATTGGGCTCCCTGCCGGAGCTCCACGCTCGAGCGCAAAATGGCGGGCGCAAGTCGGAGACCCCACATTGCCTGTGCCTTGCTTCGGACGGGAGTCTAGCCCAGCTCCCACATCGACCCCGCCTGCCTTCCCGACCTGACTGACCCTGCCGACGGCAGATCCCGCGGACAACCGCGTCTCATCTGGGCGGTGAGTGCCGGCCCCTTCCCCCTACCCGGAGGCTCTGGCTCCAGTGTTCCGGCAGCCCCCTGTACCTTCCAGGGCTAATCGGGAGTCGCCTGCCCCTCCATCCCCAGGGCGGACGTCCCGAAACGATCCAGGACCCGGAGGCAACTCACCAGCCAGTAATGCCTGACCTCAACATGGCGCCCAAGGGAGCTCCGGCACCGGGCGCGATGCAAGCCACCACGTCCCCAAAGTAAAGACAGCGGCGCCCTCGAAACAGTGGCGGCCACCCGCCACACAGAGGACGCCCTCCACCGCATCGGGACCCCTGGGGCCTCACCATGTGACCCCTGGCCCGCCGTCGGTGCATTGCTCACTTGGTGGAGGGGACGGGACTCTGCGACACAAAGGGGGCCCCTACCTCGGAAGAGGCCTGGCATGAGGATACACCTCCCAGTCCATCTGTGCTGACGGATGTACACTTGACTACTGACCATCCCTCCGAAGCCACCAAAAGCTGCAGACCGCCGGCCCACTCCAGCTCCAGGCCCTCCAGGTCTTCCTCTCCCCTGTGTTTATGCATTATCGAGCGCACGGAGCCACCTGACCACGCCAGAGCACCAGCTGTCTCCGCTCTTGATACTCTTCTGCTGCTCGCCACGCCAAGGGGACGTGATCATTGCACTGGGGGAGTCCCTAACCACCCCCGCACCAACGTAACCTGTGTAACCAGCCCCTACATAACTGCTATCAGCCCCAGCGACCTGGTATCCGGTGCCAGCTATCCCCCCTAACTACACGACGGTGCAGGGCCCAACCCGACGGTCCCATGGGGAAACAGAGAGGCCAGCAGGCGACCGCCGTCCCTGAAACGGCCCCTGAGAACATGCCGCAAACGCGGGCCTGGACACAAGTCAACACCCCACACACGGACATGCGGGACGTCTTGCGCCGTGTGGCGGCCCTCGAGGAACGTATGGTCAATTTGGAAGGGCGTTCGAGGAGATGCAACATTCGCGTCCTGGGGCTGCCGGAGGGAATCGAGAACTCAAATCCCCTGACTTATATGGAATCATGGACCAGCTCTTTCACCCCGAGTCGGAGCGCTCGGCGTTGTTCTCTATTGAAAGAGCACACAGGGTCCCCGTCCGGACACCTAAGCCGGGTCTCCCTCCACGCCCCATGCTGGCCAAGTACCTACAGTTCCGAGACCGTGATGCGGTACTCCGAGCGGCCCGGGCAGCGGGCCCCCTGCCGGTGGAAGACCAGCGGGTCATGGTGTTCCCGGACTATGCCCGAGAAGTCCAACAACAGAGGTCTACCTTTCTGGATGTTAAAAGACGCCTCCACGCGAACGATATCCAATACTCCCTACTGTTCCCGGCTCGCCTCAAGGTGCTATACAAAGGAAAGGCCCTTTTCTTCACCAATGCGGATGAGGCACAGGACTGGCTGAATTCCACTGTCCGCTGATGCCCAGGGCCAGGCCCCAGCGAGAACACACTAGCGATCCACGTCGATCCAGGAGACGGGGCGCGAAACGTACCCAGACGGGCTCATCCAAAAGCCAAACTTCCTCCCCCTCAGGCTCACCCGACCTCACGCAAATCATGCAAGAGAGACGAGACGCTCTGAAGGCGGTGACAGATCTACACCTCTCCCCCCTTGCACCGGACCTTGAACGCCAACCGCATCTATTCACCCCTGAAAAGGACCGAGACAGCGACGGAACGATGTCGGGGTTTGGCCCAATCTCTTCCCCTCTCATTGTCACGCACGTGGTGGACGCTACCCTGATTGGACAACCTGGCGCCTCTTCCTGAAAGGCGAACTACCTACTGCTGTATCCTCTTTTCTTGATCGCTCTATGTGCTGTTTGTGAGCCATTGTTGTATGATTGATTGACTGTGTGAGCGCGCGTGCGATCGACACATCTCCTACAAAGGCCCGATCTGCGCATGACCCCAGCGGTAACACATGCTGCCACCCCCGCAGAATTTTACTATATTTCTCCCCTAGTGGGACTTTGGTTTGGATATGCCACCCTCGGTGATATATCCCCTGTATTGGGACTGTTTCCGACCCTTGGTTCTACCTGTTTTTACTCCCGACAGTTCCCCCACCGTACCTATGGAAGCAAGGCGCGCAGGAGCACGCAGGAGCACACACTAGACACACAACCACACTGCCCTCGGGGACTACAAGGGGGCCCAGTTCACATGCACAATCCCTTAGTAATGATGGCCCCACGACCGGACGTTAGCGTCCTCACACTCAATGTGCGAGGTCTCCACACGCCTAGCAAACGTTACTCTGTCTACTCCTACATAAAGCGAATGTCAACTAATATTGCTCTCTTACAGGAGACTCATATTAATGCTACTGAATTAAGCCGGTTACAGGCCAAATGGCGGAGGACCTTTTGTGCCACGACATACTCAGCGTTTGCGCGCGGCGCCTTGATATGGGTTAGGCCAGGAACCCCCTTCCGAGCACTCAGACGGGTGGTAGACAAAGACGGCAGATATGCACTACTGGAGGGGCTCTTAGACAGACAGGGGATCCTTCTGGGAAGCATCTACGCCCCTAACACAGAGCAAGATAAATTTTGGGATCACCTCACAGGAGTGTTGGCCTAGTTCGCTACAGTCCCATGGGTCTTAGGGGGTGACTACAACTGCACATTGGACCCTTCTATGGACCGCTCACACCTCCCTCCTGCGCGTTCCCCAATTCCCCGGCAAGCAGAGCTGTTCAGAGCGTGGACCGCGCACTGGGCGCTTACTGACGCTTGGCGACACTTATATCCCCATGCCCGCATATACTCCTTCCACTCGATACCCCACAACCTCCGAGTCTGGCTGGACAGATTCTTATGCTCTGCACCGATCCTTCCTAAACTGATCTCTTCGGACTACCTGGGTCGGATCGTCTCAGACCATGACGCCCACATACTACGCCTGACCTGGCGCCCCCCGCACCCACCCGTCCCCACTTGGCGACTCCCTAAAGACTGCTTGACAGATCAGGTGTTCAGGGACTCACACCAAAACAGCATACAAGAATACTTTTCACACAATGCGAACACTGCAACGTCGACACTTGTGGAATGGGATGCGTTCAAGGTGGTGGCACGGGGGGAATGCATCAAACAGATCGCAGGGGTTCGTCGCACATTGGAACAGACACTCACATCCATGGAACAACACCTAGCTGCACTCACTAAACAAGCCGATGACTCGGAAGGGCACGCCGCGCTCATAGCTGAGGCAAAGTCAACATACCATGAGGCATGTGCCGATCTCAGGAAATATAATTTCAGGGCCTATGCCGCCAGGGTCCACAAGGACAGAGACAAAACAGGTGCATTGCTGGCCTGGATGGCGAGGCAAGACACCGAGATCAAACCAATCACGGACATCGTCAACCTGGAGGGGGTACTAGTACGGTCTCAAGCTGAGATCCTCCTGGCGTTCCAGCGCTATTACGCACAGGTGTACGGAGCCCCAACACGATCCTCTCTGTCGTTTGTGGACCACTTCCTCGATCCACTGTCGTTATCCACGATATCGGATGCTGACAGGCGTACAATCGACGCTAAAATAGCACCCTCAGATATCACACAGGCACTGCGAGCCCTGTCTCGTAATAAAGCACCAGGCTTGGACGGCTTCCCACTAGAATACTATCTGACATTTTCCCCCCTAGTGATCCCTCGCCTGGCCCAGGTGTTTGCAGCGGCACTTGATATAGGAGTTCTTCCCTGTTCACTACGAGAGTCAGTGATTGTCACCTTCCCAAAACCTCACAGGGACCCGCACCACATGGGTTCATATCGCCCCATCACGCTCCTATCAGCAGATTGCAAGATCCTCGGGAAGATACTAGCTGACAGATACGCCCAGGTCATATGTCCACTGGTCCACCCCGACCAATGTGGCTTCGTTCCAGGGAGAAAGACCTCACAGAACATCCGCAGGGTCTTCCATGTCCAGGACCAGGTGCGAGACAGGTTCCCTCGCGCCGCCTGCCTCATCTTAGATCTAGAAAAGGCGTTCGACACCCTCACCTGGCCGTACCTTTTCTCGGTCCTATGCCGACTCAACGTTGGCCCGACACTCACGGCGTACACACTCCTTCTATACACCGATCTGACGACACGTGTCAAGATTGGGAAACACATTTCACCTGCATTTGAGGTCCGTCGAGGCACCAGACAAGGATGCCCCCTGTCACCTCTTCTCTTCGCCCTGGCCGTCGAACCGCTGGCGATCAGACTGCGTCAGGAGGGAGTACTCTGGGGCATCCCGCTCGCGGACGTCACACACTGTGTCTCGATGTACGCAGATGACCTCCTCATATATGTCCGAGACATCGAAATTGATCTCACCCCCATAGGAGTGTCGCTCACTGAATTCGCAGATGCCTCGGGACTCGGAGTGAATTGGGACAAATCCACGATCTACCCCTTCCACCCGGAATTACCGCCACGAGACGTTAAACTGGGGACTCATAGCCTTGCATGGTCCGCAGAAGCCCCCCGATACCTCGGCGTCCGTCTGTATCACTCTCCGACCGACATCTTTGACGGTAATCACCGTAGAATGCTAGCTAGCCTTCGCCCAACTGTCGCCTTCTGGACCAAGCTCCCGCTCGCCCCGATAGGGCGGATAGCACTAGCCAAAATGGTGATGCTTCCCCGGCTCCTCTACCATTTCACCAACCTACCGGTGGTGCCACCAAGGTCCTTCTTCCGAGACCTCAACTCACTCTTGGGCACCCTTGTTTGGGGCTCAGGCCGACACAGGGTGGCCCTAAAAACCCTTCAACTCCCCACGACGCAGGGAGGGCTAGGAGCTCCCTCCTTCGAGTCCTATTTCTTGGCGGCGCAGCTCCAATGGTTGTCATATTGGACGGCAGACCAACATACCCGGGAGGCTTGCACCCCGACCGGCAGAGTCACAAACCCGGAGCTTATCCGTCTTCTCCTTCCGGGCACCAAACCACGACGTACATATCCCCTTCAGGTCACGATAGCGCGTCAATGCATAATGCGGATCCACCGGATCTCCCCCCGGAGGATTCCGTACTCCCCGTCACTACCGCTGGTTGGTTGCCCCAGCCGGGAACTCTATTTCTCGGCTCCTATGCTTGCCGAATGGACTCGCTGCGGCATCACGGACATGGAGTCGCTCTTTGAGGAGGGTCAGTTGAAGTCGTTCGACCGGCTGGTCGCTGAGTTCGCACTCCCCCCAGGTCAATTCCTCACACACCGACAGCTGCTGGAAGGTTTTCGTCCTTACCATAATCTCCAGACCGGCGAACCAGACACGCATCCAGTCATACACACTATCCTGCGCATGGGTGGGGGGCGCCACTTAGTCACCTGGCTCTATAAATCGATCCAAGACCTCTCGCACGCCCCGCTGACGGCCCTACGGGCCAAATGGGAGGACGACATCGGACGTGTATTACATGATTCGGAGTGGACCAAGGCGCTCGAGGCCCCGAAACGAGTCTCTAGGAACGCCCGTTTCAAAAACATCCAATACTACATACTACACAGGGCTTTTCTCACGCCGGCGCAACTGCAACAGTTCTATCCCACAACAACATTCCTGTGCCCCAGATGTCATTCCCCCACTGCGGACTTTCGCCACATGTTTTAGAGCTGCCCCAACCTCCACTCCCTATGGCGGACGGTACATGACACGCTGACAGTACTCACAGGCCTCACAACCCTAGCCTCCTGGGAGACTAGCGCACTGGGCATCTTTCACATTACTAAACGGGCCCCAGCACACAGACGCTTTGTGTCCTTAGCGCTGCTGTTGGCGAAACGGTGCATAGCTATGCATTGGCGATCCCCAGAAGGTCCCCCCATAGCGGCGTGGACAGGGGCAGTCTGTAAGTGGGCGGCGGCCGAGGAAGATGCCCTCCGAGAGGAAGAAGCCAAGGGCGCGCGTAAACGTCCCATCTCGATGGAATTGGCCATGCTCCTCCACAGCTTCCGGCAGTCCTTGCGCGCTGATGTCCCACCCACGCCTACCCCCCTTCCCCCCCTTCCGCGCCCATGATCCCTAGCTGATTCCCTTTCTGCCTGTGCCGGATCCTGGCACCACGTGCGCCCTCATTGGCAATGCCCCCCCCCATGCCGACCGCCCTGCTGCCCCACGCACGGGACGGCTCCATCCACTGACCGCTCTACCTCACTGTGAGAGAATACTGTGAAACCCCCTTGCTGCCCATCGCCCGACACCCGTCCCCTCCAGCTATGCTCTTGCTATCGCCTACATGCTCCCCCCCACAGTTTTGTCCCCCCAGTTACATGGCGCCACCACTATGCGAACTATACAGGCCCTGATCCAACCACCCCCATAGCGGGGACTCACATATCTACTGCTCCTCTCTGTTCTCCCATGCGGAGTTTATTGCCTGTATCCCAGCTTACTTACTAGTTGGAGTGGCCTGTAATGTTCAGTGGATGAAATGCCAAATTGCCTAGATTTATATGCAGAAAAGTTGCGCGAATAGCTGACCGCGGCTGAATGTTGACGCCGCGCCAGCAAATGATTCATCCTGTTTTTTATGCTTGATGATGCAACAATAAAAACAAGTTTTTAAAAAAAAAATAGTAGTTTGTACAGATACAAAACCTATGCTAGACTCATGCACACACCCTCGCGCTATACGCTAAAGTGTGTGGCTGGCGCACGACAGCTGAAATCAGCACCGGGGCAAGAAAAAAGGGAGGAGAGAGCCATATCTCTGAAGATATGGCGCTATCCAGCTTCCTCCCTGAAATGCAACGCAGTTCAGCCTCGCACAGGGGCTGCGTTGCATTGTGAGGATCTAAAAAAAATATCCTGCTAAGTCCCCAATGGAATCAGATCCTGCACATACACACACCTCTCATACCTCTGCATCTTTCTGATCTCCTGTCTTGCTCATAAAATGAATAAGCAGCAAGGAAATAAGCAAGCTATGCATTCATAAGTGACATGTTGATGATAAATTGTGCTGTAACAAAAAAGCCCTTTCCAGTTTACGAGAACATGGTGGCCATCTTACACTTTTAGAGATGATATTATATATTTGTAATAAAAGGGTAACTGTACTTCTGGAACAAGTCAAGAAGACATGTTTGGGATTCTTTAAGGTCTTCGCGAGATCTTTAATTAACTGCTACGTGTAGACCAGTGTTTGCGATGTAAACATTCATTTTGCAAAAAATGTAAACAATAATATATCTTGGTATAAAACGAACCATTCTTTCCACCCTGTTTGAATTACATTTAAGTGAGATTACGGTTTTGTTCATGGCTGCAGCTAAAAGACTTTACCTACTCTGTCAGGTAAGATGGTTACACAAACTAAGCAGAATTACCCACTCTATGGAATGTCTGAAAGGTAGCATTCAGCAACTCAAATGTGTACAGGTAATATTTGTAAAGGAACCCCTGTTCAGCGGTTTAATACGGTTGACATCTTTAGCCAGGATTTTTTGGGTGGGGTTAAAACCTACATATTATATTGTAGGTAGAATAGGGCAAATTCATATTTACAGAGAACAAGCCACAGCCGGAGAATCATGTTTATTGCAATGCTCTTGCGTAGAATACCGATCGCACGTCCACGTTTATTGTTTGCATAACTGTTATCTGCCATGCGCATACATACCAAACAACTGAATTTTGGATCAAGAGACATCCTTTACGTGGGTTGCTGTGAGTTAAAATATCATTGCATTATATAGCACTCAAAAACGTTTGCAGTTGCGCTTCAGATGAACATGTATATCTGGAAAATCGTTTTTAAATTTACAAATCTATCCAACACAGCTGATTCTTTCTCCAACCTGCACTCACAGAGGACTGATGTGAAATATTGACCCCACTGATGCACACTGCTCTATCACCAGCTCCAAAATGAAGCCCACTGGTCACATCAATTTTGTCTGCAGCTCGTGAATGTTTAAGCTGTAAGATTTGCCAGTAGTCAATGTAAATGTAAATGATTTAGAAACTCTGTCCAATTTGAAGACCTGTGAATCATACATCTTGAACCCATCAGACAGCTGGCACGTTTAAAACAGCATGCTAAACACTGAAAGGCACGTAAGGGATGTGTTTGCACCATCCATCAATTAGATGTGCACAAACATCTATTTGCTTCTCTGATCTGTCCCCGTGTGGCTCATCACTGTTAAAGATGTCCTTACAGTGAGTGGCTAGTTTTCCACACCCGTCATATTTATATACCTTTCATAAATCTGTGCATCTGAGCAATGAAGGATTTTGTTTTCTATACATAACAGAATTTCTTCTAACAAGAACACAGACATTTGTAATTTTGTAATGCTATCAACGTATTATTTTTGACTTTCTTGTAGAAAATGTCCACATTTTACAAGAACAAGACAATTTCTTCCACACAAATGTGCCTGAAAATTGCACACCTTTATGCGTGCAGCACATTCATATCTTGTAATCACTAAGCAGAACATTTTTTTCCACTTTCTGTGAACTGTAAAAAAGTCAGAGGTCAAAAAATATGAACTATGAAGAGAATGGGGGGCACACAAACAAAACGTCATCAAGTATATTTCTATATTCTGTATGGTATTGATTAACATGTAAAAGAGTAGGTTTCTTCCAGGCCATCACCAGCAATCTCACCAAAGCACATACAGTATATTAAGGTGGTTGTCGCATGGGACATAGTCATGCAGCTACGCACACTCACCACCCCACCTTCCTTTTAACAAGGCATCTTTCCAAATGGATCAGCCAGGGTATCACCGTTCTGCTCATGAAATAAAGAAACACGAAAGACACAAAACACATGCATAAGTGATATCTTGACAGTAATATGCACTGTAAATAAAAATGCGCCTTCAAACACTATTACATATATAATAAAGGTGATAAGCCCGTGGTATATGATGACCGAAGTTGGAGTCTCAGCAAGGCGTTACAAAAGTCTGCATAATAGTGACATTTATTATTTACAGAGAGGTTATATAACCTACTGGCGACAGCCAGTAGGTAATTATAGTTAGGACCAATTTTCCATAGCTAAATCGGTTTTTGTTTTGCCAATAACTTTGACGCCGCTTGACGAATCTCCATGATATTTTAACAAAATGTCTTCTTTTTGGTTTAGTTGTTGTGTTGAAAGTTTCGGGGCGATCCGTCAAGCGGGGGTTGAGAAAAAAGGGTGTCCCAAAACAGCCCGAACTGCTGAAAGGAATTACACCGAATTTGTAAGAAAGCTAGATTTTGCTAGAGAAAGCGTGCTTTTTGTAATTGGTGTTAATCTGTTCAGTAGATTCAGTGAAATTAAAGTTTAAAAAATACACACATCTGGGGGCGCGAGTCCTTGCAGTGAACTCAGTGATCCAATTAAAATGTGATTGGCTATCAACACTTCAACCAGGAAGTGTTGGCAGACACCTTGGAACTTGCTGAGTCCCAGAAATAAAGTAAAAAATAAAGAAAAGGGGGCAGTTTAGAAAACCCTAAAAAGCAATAAAAAAAATTTAGGGGCAAACTTGTGGGTGGATTTGCGAATCCACTGCAAAATGTAAATAAAAAAAATGTGCGGATTCCCGCACGCCTTATTTTAAAGCTCCCTGGTGGGCCAAATCTCGGAGCACAAAGGAAATGGGCTCCTGGGGGCCCCCTCTTGGGATTATACAGCCTTAGGGACTGCTACCCCCCAGGGGCTGTAAACCATAAAAATAAGGGGGCCTTGTTCGTCCTCCTACCGGCCTGGGTACCACCCCCTCCCCGGGGCTAATCAATTAGAATTAAATGAATGCAAGGGAGGCCCATATGGCTTCCTGTGCAGGCCAGGGGACCGCCATCTACCGGGGGCTACTTATGACAAATGAGAGGGGCATCGTGGCCCCTGCAGCCCCTGGGACCGCCTCCTCCCCGGGACTAATTTAAATATCAATGTGATAGGGAGCTCTGAGCCCCCAGGGCCAAGTATAGTAAATGCAGTGGGGGCCACACAGACCTCTGCAGCCCTGGGATCTGCTATCTCCTTGTGGTTAAATTGAATAGTAATGCGTAGGGGAGGCTCTGGCCTGACCACACATCCCGCGCAACTGCCACCTCAGTGGGGGAAAGTGTTATATTACATATGGAGGCTGTACGGTCCCTGCAGCCCCGGGGACCACCACCTTCCCTGGGCTTAGTTAACAAAGGAGGGGGCCCTTAAGGACCCTCGATAGCCAAGGAGACTTCATCCACCCTAGTCGTAGTGCACCAGGAGGCCCCTTCTGTTACCTCCAGCAAGTCCCACACAGTGGGTGTGCTGAGAGGTTTTTGGTGGTCATGCCCCCTTCCTCCACCACTCTGCAGACGCGACTATCAAACAAGCATTTGGCAAATTAATTAGATTTTGCCTATCTGACTAATAATACTTTTCCTTTTGGTTTAAAATTTTAGCTTGGTGAGCAGTTGTGCAATACAAGTTACTGTAACTTTGTTAAAGTGTTATGACTTGTTTATTGAGAAAGGCAATATGTGCCGCAACAGCTTTTTTCACAGAATTATGCATTTGCCACATAATCTGCAGTTTGAAAACAAAAAAATGTTTCTAGCCCAAATAGTTTACAAATTACTGAAGATGCAGTGACATGTGTTGCTGCACAGTGGTATGCCCTTTGGAAAGGTTGACTGGTAACCTTTCTGTTGCTTATTGCTATATTTGGGTGTTGAACCAGTAATAATGAGCTGCGATCTATGGCCAGACAGTGCTAAGAAGTGTAACAAGTGCAATTCAATTCAAATAATCTTTATTCGGATAAGAATATCCATAAAAGCACAGTTCATCACCACCAATAAGAAATACAGTACATTTTTTAAAACATATGAATATACAATATCATTCAATACAGGTACAAAATTACAGAAATAAAATTACATTTAAAAGAGTTGGACGGGCCTAAAAACTAGCAGCTTAAATGGCACAGTGCAAGATATGAGTTTTGAAACAGTTGTGCAAAAACAGCAACAGGTTGCAAATGAAATGCAATAAATGCAATCGCTCAGACAAGTGCAAAATATGGGATTTAAGGTAATTGAGCAAAATCAGCAATAATTTACAAATAAAGTGCAATATATTCAATGAGTCGTTTCGTTTCAAAAGCTTTATTCGATTATTTCACAAAACAATCATAAAAGCATACAGAATATGTACGAAATACATTCCTCCTGATACACTCTAATTCCAATATCACTAAAAATATCAATTAAAAGGGAAATAAGAAGAAATCATTCATAAAATGTAAACATGATGCAGCTCATAATAGTTAAAAAGACAAAAACAGCTTAGAAGATTAAAAGACCATACTTTTCCTAACGGTCATTGATTGCAGTATAAATGTAGCTGTAAAGAAACAGATATCAGGATCCTCTAGGGAAAACAGTAAACTCATTGCTGATTTTATAGATGTTACAGCCTTTTTTTTAAATAAATGTTTCAAATAAGCAATGCGAAGGTGCAAATAAAGATCACAGATAAATAGGAAGTGTACAGTGTTTAGTGACCTTGTCACAGGGGCAGGGTGAGGAAGGATGATTTTTCATACGAGGGAACGCCACCAGATGGTGAACGATTCCTAATCGTAATCTAGTGAGGACAAACCGGTGGGATGGTCTAGTAAATATCCTCAGATAATTCTGGAAGCCAGGTGTCACCACATTGGAATAGTAAAATTGTGGCGTAATTTGCAGCATATTAACATTCCTCCGTAATTGTGCTTTCTTGCTCAAATAACGACACTTTAACTCTTTCTTGGGGATATCGGATTGGCTGTTGGGGTCAGCCTGGACGTCTAGATTAAACACGTCTCTAGCTGTTACCACAACATACTGGATCCATGGGATCAGTGAGCATTTGTCTAGGAGAAGGCAGTCGCTAATAATACTCCTGGTAAAACCAGTTTCTTCTTTCATCCAGATTGCTCTCCACACCATCAGGGGCCTTAGAGTAATTAAGTCAGACAAGTACTCCAACCCCAATTCCTGGTGTGTTATCTCGGTTGAGGCTGATTTAGGTAAACATAGCAATTTTTTAATAAAACAATTTTCCTCAGCCTGTAGATCCATGTGACGACTATACCCCCAGACACCGGATCCATATAGTGCAATTGAAACACATCTGCAACAGTAGATGTGCAGCATATCATGGATACGACGATTCCCAAGCTTACTCGCAAATGTAAAAATTCCGTGTGCACCTTTGGACATTTTGGCCTTCACATTAGTTATCTCTTGGGACCACATGCCATTACTGCTAAACGTAACACCTAAATAGCAGAATTTCTTTTCGATTTCTATTTTCTTATCCTATATAAAATGGTTTCAGCTTCCTCGTTTTCTTCCCACACTGCATAATAAAAGTTTTAGTATTATTCATTTTTAACTTCCTGCCCTTAATGAATCCCGCAAACTTGTCCAATAGCCTCTGTAGGCCACAAGGGGTTCTAGACAAGAGCACCGAATCGTCAGCATAAAGCAAGACGGGAATAGCCAGACCATTTGCTTGTGGGGCGTCAGAATTGACCTGCTTAAGTTCAGTGTCGATTGCGTTAATAAAGAGGGAGAAAAGGAGGGGCGCAAGGACACACCCTTGTCTTATGCCCAGATTAACTCTGATGCTCTCCGTACATTCTCCCCCTTGGCCATATCTTATGCGAGCTGATAATTTTGAATATAATCTGGCCAAAAAATAAATAATCGCTGGGGGAGCGCCTTGCTCTAAGAGGGTTGACCATAGCAGTGCATGGTCCACAAGATCAAACGCGCTACTAAGATCCGCGAAGCAGAGGAACAACGAACCCTGCTTTGCGCGCGTATACTTTCCTATTAAAAGATCTAAATTAATGCACTGACCTATGGTTCCCAAACCTTTACGGAACCCAAATTGGGACTGCGCAAGGATGCCACCAGCCTCCGCCCATTCCCCTAGCCTGGCCAGCAATACTCGACTCATCATTTTAAGTGATGAGTCTAAAAGGGAGATAGGTCGGTAGTTCTTCGTATCCGACGTATCTCCCTTTTTGTATATAGGGATAATTATGGATTCGCCCCAAGCACCACTGTCGCATTAAAAACCTTGGTCAAGACGGGGCCCCATAATTTAATGTCGGCCTTATACAGGTCGATGGGCACCCCATCAGGGCCTGGGGCTTTCCCTCCCTTACTACATCTAATGGCAAGCTCTACCTCTGGAACAGTAATACCTAGTGGGGTGGTAGGCCATTGATTGGCCACCGTAGTAATTGAATCGCCCCCCCCCCCTTTCGGATCAAAAATGCTCGTAAAGTGTAAGACCCAGCACTCTTCACTAACTTGGGCAGTGAAGACTGGCGTGTTATCGCTCTGAAGGAAGGGGCAGTTAACAGTGTCCCAAAAGAGTTTACTGTCTGAGAGTTCGACAGCCCTGGCCAACTTGTCCCATGCTTCCTCCTGCAATTCAAGCTTCCTACGCTTTATCTGCCCTTTGTAAGCAACCCTTAGGTTTTTAATAATCAGCCTATCTCTAGGCCTGCTAGCTAGGGCCTTCTTTAACTTCCGCAGTGACTCCGAACAAGCGGTGTCAAACCATCCGGACCTCGGTTTCTTATTACTAACCTTAGTGATGGTCATAATGTTACCAATTAGGGCATTGATCTCGCTAAAACTTATCAGAATGTCCCTCGAGTCAGTGTTCACATCTAGGCAACAATGGAGGTTTGGCAAGCAGGCCAACACAATTTTAGCCAATAGGATATCAGAGTTGTCTCCCCTCCATTTAATTCTATGGCCATTTGGTCTGATTGGAACAATATCGGTAACCACGGTTTTAGCTGCTAGTACTTTATTGCCCCAAGTAGTTAATACCAGTGTGACACAATTATGATCACTCATTCCAAGGTCCAATACGACTGGAGTATCACAAAACCCACTAATATTATCTGAAATCAACACATGGTCAATGACCGTAGCGGCATTCCTCCCAGTGAATGTAGGGAGAATGTTGCCCTCACAATCCCTTGCAGCTTGTAAAGCAACTAGATCATATTTTGCTAAGACTGAGTTCAATGACTCTCCATACAAGCTGTGAGTAAAATGTAGACAGCCGTCACCATTCTCATCATTGAAAACACATACCTTGCTTCATGATAAAGGACACATTTGAACATTAAAATCCCCCCCACAGATAAATACAAAATCGACATAATTAGCCCGGCAGATCTTGTCCATGGCCTTCTCCAGTTCGTTTACTGCAGTCGAGCGTAATGAGTCCGGTAGATTATTATAATAATTGATCAATAAAACATTACAGCCATTTTTGTGACACAACCATAACAATTGGGAATGACAACCAACCTTCTCATATAAAATAACTTGCACAGGGAGATTAATAGACAGCAGATTCAGCAGACCACCTCTTGCTCTACCCATGGTCGAACCTTGGGCTGGTAGATTAAACAAGACAAATCCTTCGTAACTTATGTCACCCACACCCCAGGTCTCTTGAAGGCAGAGGATGTTGTAACTATCCACAGTGTCTTTCCAACCCAAGGACCCTATTTTGCTGTTCCAACCTGCAATATTCCAGCAGGCGAATTTATACCCTCTCAGGCCTTTAGCTTCTTCCAATTCGGGGATTCTTATTGTTTCCCTGGGTACATCATCTCTATCCCCCAGGTGTACTAAATTGGGGTTTAAACTATCATTCCCTATCACAGGTAAACTAGATTGACCACTTGACTCACCCTTGTTCGCATCCACCTGCATACCTGGATCTACACTACCTTTTGGGTTATAAACCTCCATGTGATTAGGCTCTAATTGGCTTAATAGTTCTAGCTGTTCTGAAGGGGACCTTACCACCCCTTCCTCATTCTGTTCCACCACTATCTTCTGTAGTGAGCTCAGTCAATCTACCGCCTCAGACAATTAAAATGATTGTAGCTAAGGAACATGTCCGGTATATACATAGGATCCAGTCTATTCCAAGGCATAGGATCTGGTCTATTCCACGTCTCCCTGTTCACTCCCCTCCTTGCTACTCTTGTCCATTCAATGTGGTTTCCCTTGTCTGCCTCTGCGCGGTACGGTGGGTAAAAGAAGGTTAATGGTAATGTCTGAGTGATACCATCCATTCCTTGGTATAACCAAGCACATATGTGAGAGACAGGTCTAGGGTCTCTAAAGGTGACCACTATACAGTCGCCTTCTATACTTTTAGCTGTTCTTCCGATCCATGAGGTCCTCCTGACCATTATAATCTCACTCGTAATATAGGGGGGGCAGCGGCCTATTCAAATTGAGCCAATTAGCTACCTTATTTTTGAGTGAGACAAAGCTTTCCTTCACATTCTCTCCCAATCTGGGCACACCCGCTAAAATAACTACTAAAGGATTGGCTTCAGGGGGCAAGTCAGGTGTTAAAATATTCCCCATCCTACTATTGTCTTCTATACCCTTATCTTTGGGTGGGGCAGCTAGCTTTTTGGATGTAGCCTGGTCTACCTCCAGGGACCCGGTAGTTATACTGCTGCAAAGCTGGGGAGCGATATTGGGAATAGCTAAGGTATTACTTGCAAGCTGATGACCATCTGTCTTTCTACCGTCTTCTGTAAAGGGGGGGATTGACTGCTGGCTCTGTGCGACCTCCTTAACTCCAGATTTAGAACTGCCTGTTTGTTTTTTACCTTCAGGGTGCTTCTTTTGGCCTGATTTGTCAGGCTGGCTATTTGTCTTAGCAGCCAAGATCAGTTGATTCACCGTAGGACCATTACCCGGTCCTAGGCCCTTTACGTTAGTTAAGGGTGTTTTTTTATTGGCCATACTACTTTGTATCTTTGCATATTATCCAATTTATGTGAATTTCCTAGGACCTGCTTCTCGATCCGTTCTAATTTGGAGGCAATCATCCTAGTTCTCTCCAATAATGGAAGCATCAGTGATTTTACCAAAATTTCAATTTTTCCCAGCAAACCACCATTGTCATCAACAGTACATAATAGGGATTCATAAGTAACATCTGTTGGAGCCATAAGCGGGCTAGGGGGATGGACAGCAGCCAAGGGGGTCGGAGTAATACTACTATTTATCTTCTGTATTTTAGCAGGCCCCCCCTTGGAAACAACACCCCCTCTTTTCCTTTTATTATGTATTGGGACAATCAATGGTCCCTGCTTCTGTGGTGTTGGAGGAGAGCTGTGTACCAAAACGGGATTAGATACCTCTGTGACACTACCATTACTAGAACTCAGGCTTAAAAGAGATACATTAGCTATAGAGCAGCCCACTGCATTAGAGTCAGCGGCAACTGCCTGCTTGGTGCTAGCATCACAGCCTAACTGATTCGGAGGTACAGGGGATACTACAGTCCCAATCGCACCTAACGACGAGCGCTTCCCTGTAATTAGGTCCAAGGATAAGCGCTTCTCAGTGAGGGCTATTTCATTTTCAATAATTGTAGTTGCCCTTTTAAAGAATTGGTCCAGGGTACCCGTAACCAACTCTCCGGAGGAAGAAAGCGTAACATTTCTATCTTTCCCTGAGCGCACGGGCATAGTGACTTCTTTGTCAACTTGGAACACACTTATAAGAGTTATGCTTTATAAGTAATTACCTTAACTAAATCAACAAATACAGATCATCAGGGAATTAATAAGAGGGACAAAGCCGATGAAAGAGGGTTGGCCCGGCCCGGCCTTTTATAGTCCGTGGACGGCCTTAGACGGCCCGCCCTTTGCCCGGGCTTCGCCCGGCGCCCACCCGCGCGCATCCCGCGTGCGCGTGTGTTTGTCAGCCTAAATGGGAGGTGCTGAGGGGGCGGGAAGAGGACCCAGGTGCGGCCGGTGTCTATGGCGCTGAGCAACCTGGTCCTCGCAGTCCCGCAGCTGGTTCCAAGAAGTGCCCCGAGTCGGCGGATCTCCCGGTATGGCTGGCGGCGTCCCACAAAAGCAGCAGAGTCCCAAAGTGAGTTTTTGGACCTTCGAGCGGCCCCCGCAAAGCGGGGGCCGCGAGGCGCTATCTAGTGCTGGGGGGCGGGGCGGGAAGAGGACCCAGGTGCGGCCGGTGTCTATGGCGCTAAGCAACCTGGTCCTCGCAGTCCCGCAGCTGGTTCCAAGAAGTGCCCCGAGTCGGCGGATCTCCCGGTACGGCTGGCGCCGTCCCACAAAAGCAGCAGAGTCCCAAAGTGAGTTTTTGCACCTTCGAGCGGCCAATGAGTCAGCAGTATCTTGCAAATAAAGTTCGATATTATTCAATGAGTCAGCCAATAATAAGCGTCAAGATATAAATATATAATCTAAAAACCCCATGGATCCTACCACTACTTGCAGCAACATCAAGGTTTTGGTTGTGGGCGGGGTAATAGGGGCTTTTGGCGTTGCCATCTTACAGAATTTATACGGCATTAGGATTCAATCATTGAAGCACGTGAGCGTACGGCAGCTTGTAAGAATGTGCTTGCACGAAAAATCAAATCGTCACTTCCTAATTTTAAAATGTCAAAATATGCAAATTTATAATCCAAGATAGCCCGTGCCTTGAAATAGGGAGCGAAATACTGTTTTGTGTATCTTACATAGTATTTACAAATAAGTAAAAAATGTAACAAAGTTTGTTTGCTACCAATGCCGCAGGGGCAGCTCAATTGCTCCAGATTGCTGTTAAAGCCAATTGGAAAGCAGAGTGAATATTTTATGCTGCCATCCCTAAGGCGGCAAAGTAAACTCCTTTTCCATCTCCCTATATTTTTCCTAAGGAATTGCTGTGGCATATGATGTTGAGTGCTCGGTGCCTCCAGAAGGGGTATATATCTAATGATCGATGGTTTATTGCGCTCAATGTCCTGTCTTTCTTTATGGTACAGGTCATAAAGCGCCCCCTGACTGATCTTATATTTATACCTTCCATTGCTAATGGGCTTAAAAAAATATGCTCTAAATTCACGCTAGCTAGGCTGTTTTTCACTGCAGCTAGCCAGGGTATACTGCCACCCTTGTCACACGTAAGGCAATCTATAATTATCTCTCTTGTTAAAATTGCTGCGGGATTCTGCCATATTTTTAACCAAAATATTGCTGGGCGGGACCTAATAAAATCTTCCACATATTGTAAAATCAATTCTTTATGGCATATATAATTTGGAGATGAGATTTGCGCCCCAAGGATTTTCCTACAAAATCTGTTCTCTTCAATTTGAATCCCACTACAATTCGCATGCCACCAGACTTCGGCACCATAAGTGGCCGTTGGTACACATTGTGATTTATATATCTGAATCAACGGTACCACTACCTCAGATTGTTTTGGTTGCCGAAGGCTAATGATAGAATTAACCGCTTTAGTGAGTTTACTTTTACCGTGGGCCGTGTGGGCTAACCAAGAACCTGATTCTGAAAAAACTAGCCCAAGTAAGGAAAAGCGCTTGTGCATGTTAGTGATTCACTGCCCAATGTAATGGACTTAATACAATTTTTTTTCAGCCCACAAGTCATTATATAAGATTTTATAAAAATTTGTACAACGGTCAAGATCCGCCATAAAAGACACAAATCCCGTGACTAAAGTGCGAAGTGCATTGGGGGTGCGGCCCATAAGGACCACATCGTCTGCGTAAAAAAGCGCAGGGAGTAATTTACCATTAATTTTGGGTACATCACTGGTCAATTTAGATAAGGAGTTATGTAATTCGTTTATTTAAAGAATAAAAAGCAGAGGGGCCAGAACACAACTTTGTCTGAACCCCTCTGCCAATGGTGATGTCCCCAGAGACTTCCCCATCATTACTTATCCTCACCCGTGCCTTTCAAATCCCTGTGCAAATACGCCAAAAAACAAACCAAAGCCTCGTCCAACCCATAATTAAAAAGAATCTCCCATAAACGCGATCTATTAACAAAATCAAAGGCTGAGGTTAAATCCATAAAACCCAGATAAAGTGGAACTTTTTGAGCAATCGTATATTTCCCCAAGATAAGATTCAAATTCAAGCACTGTTCCACTGTTCCAACATTGCTTCTAAAACCCAGCTGACATCACTTTAAAATATGGTTGTCTTCCGCCCAGTTCCTAATCTTGTTAAAGACAACCCTACCCAAAATCTTCAATGTGTTGTCTATCAGAGAAATTGGGCGATAACAGCTGGGATTGGATCTGTCGCCTTTTTTAAAAATGGGCACAATAATACTAGTCGACCAAGTGCTCGGGATAACTGCCTTAGTCAGATTATTAAAAACATCACATAAAAGGGGAGACCAGAAGTCCAGTTCATGCATTATAAGGTCGATTGATAGGCCATCCGAACCTGGTGCTTTGTTCCCTAAACTTTGGTGTATGGCATCCTCGACTTCAGATATAGTTATAGCAACCTTTAGGACTGGGGAGCAGGTATAACTGCTAGAGGACTTTGTGGGAGCAGTATAAATTCTAGCAAAATGCTCCTCCCATAGTTCACTGGATATATTACAACTTATGGGGGTAATATTCGTGTCCATGGACCTCATACCTTTAACTTCCTTCCAAAATCCAGTAACATCCTTAAGTAAAGCAGCCCTGGCAAGATTATCCCAATGTTCTTTCTATATCTCCTCTGAGCGTAATTTAGTTGCTTTCTTGTAGAAGGCTCTTAATGATTTAACTGGAGTTATATCCCTGGGTGTAGCCGCTAATGCTTCACGTAGTTCTCTATGAGCCCGCGAGCAAGTGCTATCAAACCATCTGGAATTCTTGCTTAAGTTAGTAAAGGGGTGTTTAATACCAGCAAATAAACCTCTAAAAGCCTCAATAATCTCACCACCCGAGGTGCTACTTGACAAACACGTATTTAAAAGTACGGGATGCGATCTTATAATGCGTGCAAAAAGGGCTTTATTGTCTATCCCCTTTCAGATCACTGTGAGCTTGTCAGTAGATGCCACCAAATGTTTAGCTCCTATTTCCTTTTGAGCAATAAATTTAGAGGAAAGTCTAATAGTTGTTAAAATTGGGTTATGGTCACCTTGATTCGCGCATAGAACCTCAGCCTTTACTAGAAAGTTTACCAATGAGGATGATATAAAAACATAATCTATAATAGATGAACATCCGCGACCTCTGCAGGTAGGCAATAGACCCTTAATTGGGTCAACACCGACCTTTTCCATTACATTAATCAGATGACGGGGGGATGAGTAGTTACAAAGTTCCTCCCCTCTTTTGCATGGGATCGCCCTTGTGGTGATGTTATCAATACCACTGTGCAGTCGTGCGTTAAAAACCCCGCCTAGGAGTATTCCGTCTATTTTGCCATACCTCTGCTCGTCGTTCAGTTCATCAATAAATTCATACAACTTAATAAAATTTCTATTTGGTAGTGACGTAAAATCGTTATTATAAAAGTTAATTAAACAAATCGAAGCCCCCCGTGAATAAATAATGGCTTGGAAATTCGCATTATTTGTCATTACAGATTTTAAGCTACCCTCAGCCGATATCTTTATCCATGTTGATAACCCCCCACACCGTCGGCCTATTTTGGGGATGATTACAATGCTATTGTAACACACAAATCCTTCTAGAAATAATTCATTTGTGCACCAAGTCTCCTGAAACATCAACATATCGTAATTACTAACCAGATCAACCCACTCCCTGGAATTCAGTTTAGATCTTAATCCTGCAATATTCCAACTTAAAACATTTAATTTCGAATCTGGGATTATTAATTCACTAACAGCTGGGCATAATATTAAGGGGTCTACTGTCTCTGATGTAATAAATAGTAGGTGGGTGATTCAATAGTCAATCCTGTCTCTCCAGGCTGGACAGAGCAGTAAACCTATTTTGCGTGTTACATGTTAGTATCAAAGGATTACGTGGGCCCTAAGGGGGTTTATAGAAGAAGCCCAGAGGTAGTGAATGTCTGAGGGTTGGGGCAGTATTATGATTAACTTGTGCTCGCAATAGCCATTTCACCAGGGGGGACGTCTAAAATTCAAGATATACAGTCACCTGAGATATTCTTTTCTAAAGGTCCCACCCATCCTAAACGTCGCACCATTAGGATTTCATTGACGTTCACCATCCCTAAGCCCTTATACTTTGTTAGCCAATCAGTACTCTTGTTTTTAAGTTGTTCCCATGATTCTGATTGGTCTTTCTTCGGGGGGGGGGGGGGGACACCAGCTAAAATTACAACATATGGGAAGGCTTCGGGAGGTAAGTTAAGGACATCTTTAGATGGATTCTTAGCCTGTTTTTTCGGTGCAATACTTGTAGGAACGGGGGCCAGCAGTACAGGGATAGTTGAAGCTAGATTCCGTGACAGGCTATTGCTAATGGTCCCATTGCTAGCGGCTGCATTTGACGGGGGCATCAGGCTGGTAGTGGGTTTGAGAGGAGGATTATCCTTAAAATTGCCACACTTGTCACATGCAACGTTAACAATTGAAAGCGTACAATCACCACTCGCCCGTAACATGCCATGGTCAGTTACTTCCGTTTGTTTATTGCCCCCCATAATTTTATAGACAATGGTAACATTATTTTTGTTTATATCAGGTTTCTTAACCAGGTTTTCCAATCTGTCCAACCGTTTAAAGAAAGCATTAAATTGTTTATCTACTAAAGTTTTCAAACGATCATAAACAGAGTCCATTATGATGTCAATTGGAATATCACCCGATCTTCCATGTGTACCATGTGCAATTGTATGCTCAGTTTGTGTATGTGTGGAGTTAATTGCATCTTCGGGTGTGGTCAAGTCTACGATATTATCCTGTATTTGCTCAATTGGGCTTGCTGTGACAGCATTAGATCCTCTCCGCCACATGCTTAGGGGAGTGGGTTGAGTTTTTAGGCGAGCAGGCTGTTTCCTCTTACTGCTAGTGGGTTTAGTTACTCCTCTCTTCCTTTTTGCCCCCACTATTTTGGTAACCAAGGCCAAATCCCCACTACTGGCAATGACTTGAGGCCCCGATTGGCGTTCTGAGTAGTCCGCATCAACATCGTCAATCTCAAGGCCCTTGTACAACATTTCTCGCTGGCTGGGGGTAGTGATCAGTACATTTGGGGATAATGGTAGAGGGGTAATTGGATTGCCCTGTTCAGCTCCGTCAAACAAATGCAAGTGGGATGCCGGTAGGTCCATGGAAAGTCTTCTTTCAGTTAACTCGATCTCTGTTGAGACCATATTAACAGCGTCTAGGAGCATACTTTCAATGGTGGTGGCAGTTGAGGTCTTTGGGCCAGATATAACTGTACGTTTCCCCATGGTGCTTGATATCACTCACCTTATACTGATGCTTAGAGGGGTTGCCCTACCGGCCTCTTTCAACCTCTGACGGCCACAGATGGCACGCCCTTTGCCCGGGCTTAGCCCGGCGCACGTCCGCGCGCGTCTCGCAAGACGTAAGTGACGATTCCATTTTTACCCTGGTCAAGGCAGAAAGGGAGGGCTCCGGCGCTCACGCGCTGCCCCCAATGCCTCCTGGAGCCTGTGGTTCATCTGCTTACTCGCCCCTGCACCCGGCGCTGCGTCTCCCGCGGAGCGGGAGGCGCAAGGTCTTCTTAAGGCGGTGCGGGCGGTGTGGGCGGAAAGGGAGGGCGCCGGCGCTCACACGCTGCCCCCAATGCCTCCTGGAGCCTGTGGTTTGTCTGCTTGCTCGCCCTTGCACCCGGCGCTGCGTCTCCAAGTGCTGGAGGTCAGCTCAAGACAGGCACTTTCTCCAGCAGGCAGATACATCCTTGCTACACCTCTGCATGATGTGCTTAAACTGCCGTCCATCAGACAGCTGAAGAAAGCAAGGCTCGGAGTAAAAGTGTAATGGGTCAGACTTGGCCAGAGCTGCCAACTTTGGAGCTAAGGAACCAGGTATGAGTCTCTGTGTCGGCTCAACATCCTGTGATGCTGCACAAATCACTTAATCCCCCCTTGCCTGCCAAAAAAACAAATGTGTTGTTGTGTAATGTAACTGGTGCTCAAATAAAGCGCTCCAATACCTTCAAGTCCATTGCGCTTTCTTAAAAAAAAAGGCAGTATTCTAAAACGTAATGGCAATAAAACTACGGTACATATGAAAAAATAAAACGTAAGTGCAATATATACTACAAATAAATAATGTTAGTAGCTGTAAACTGTACGTTTAGCTCTTTCCATATTGAGGAATCTGTTTAGAAGTGAGAGCATCTGTAGTGGAAACGATATATAAACATTGGCCAGTCTTCAATGCGCGTGCAGCAAATGGTCAGTATGAAAACCAATTGAAATTGAGATGTATCATTTTAGATTTTCAACAATATAAAAATATAACACTGAAAGTAAACCGGCACCAACAAATTCCTTTTTAAATGAGAATACAGATGAGCTTGGGAAATGTGTAGCACAAAGAAGTCATTGGTTAAAGCTTAATTGAACACAATAGGCTTCAAAATTTTCATGTTGAATAGCATACATTAGCCACAAGTAAAAGACTTTATAGTAAAGCTATGGATGCCGCAGTTGTGTGGCTTAGATTTTCACCAACCACGTCAATGCCTGTTCAGACTCGACAATATTATCCTGTTCCTTTACATTATCAGAAGAGTACGATCTAACAATAACGATACCAAGGTGCCACAGAATTATCCGGCTCAGCAGCATTAAAAAAGCACCGCATCGGACAAGAAACCGGGAACCATTCAGAAACCCAACCCAATACCTAACTCTGCCATCTTCACACCCACGCCACGCTAGTCTTCTACCCCAAATAAATATCATTAGGAGGGCTAAGGTATTTTTTAACACTGGACTGTAGAGAACAGTTGTATGTGGTTTTTTTAACCATAAAATACCTACAACCCTAATGCTAAAGGTCAAATTATATCAATGCATTTTATGAGAAAGTTTGTGACGGGCCATGGGTTTCATTACAAAGCACTGTCTTACGTTTTTTAAACCACTAATCAATACTTCTTTGTGTAACGCTTGGATGTGCTTTGTCTCAGTGTGCTTTCATCCACAAGAATATGATGCTTACAGCAACACAAATAAAACAAGAAGACCTTTCCCTGCTGTATTTTGCCATGTGTACTATAGGACAATTTTAGTCAGATTGGCGAGCACCCTTTGGGACTCTGTTATGCTAGCACACGGCTCCAGGTTCGGTCTCGTTTGTTCAGCTGTGTTGGCCGCTTTATTCTTACTCACTGTTCTAGGTGCGTTGAAGAGTACCTGGTATGGAAAACGCGAGCAGTCGTACCTGCTCAAAGACCGGTATAAATATGCAAACTGCAACAGCCGCCCAGAGAGAGCAGACGTACAAGGGAGAGGGGTTCTACATACTGTGAGCTGTCAACACGCTGTATAGGTGGAGCAAGAGAAGTGGCATCACTGATTCTGGGTAGATATGTAGCAGATGTGCAGCGCCTTTGCAACAGCCATGAAGTATTCCAGATCAACAGCCTTTGAATATTCATAAGTATTGAAAAAAAAACGCAAAACCGAACATAAAATAAAATGATTTGATCAACTCAAGTAACTGGATCTAATGCATCTAAGAATGCTATAGTAGAGTCTGCTTTTGCAGCGATTAAAAATTCTTACGAATATGTTAATTAAATTTTTACTAACTGCTTAAAAGACATACTAAAATAATTGTAGTTGTTCTCACGCGTCAGCAGCAAAGATTTCAGCCCCCAACACATGCCGGTCTAATGGCTTCTCTGTGAAGGTGCACTCCGACAGCTGAAAGCCTTTATGGGGCTTCTGGTACAGAGACATAGAGGAGAGATGATAATAACAAAGAACAACTGGTCTGCTGCTCTCCGGGTGATAAATTGTTATATAAATATGCTGCAAGAGAAAAAGCAAAAGGAGGCAAAACTTTATAAAAAATATTTCCACCAAAGCGGATGTTAACAGTATTTTGGCTACAGGAATCTGATAAGAGAAGCAGATGAGGAACAAGCATCGGTAAATGCAAAATAATATGCTACAGCTAATAGAAATGGAGGAAAAGTAAATGGCAAGCACACAAGCCAATGAGCAGCCAGAAAAGAGAGGACGCAGGATGTAAATCACTTTGATGCTAATATTAAAAACAATAGTTTCTGAAGCACAGCGCAAGAGCTGCGCAGACAAAACCTAAAAACCATAGAAATTCACAAAAAAAACAAAGGTTACAGGCACTTTATAGTTAGGAATTATCATTTAAAAAACCTTAGAAATTCACAGAGAAAACCAAAGGTTACAGTGACGGTATAGTTAGGCTCAGATTTCACTCAAACAAAACCAGTGAAATTCAGCAGTTATAGTTAGCTGAGCTAACTATAACTCGTACCCGCGCATTGCACCACTTATGACCTCACATATTACATCAATCATGACATTGTCAGTGACATGACTCAGGACATCTCAAATTACATCACTGCTGACATCATCCACAGAATTCCTGATGCACCCACTCACACCCCCAAAAAACCTTTCATACACCCACTCCAACTGGCACACTACCATTCTCAAACCCATTCACACACCCATACCAGTGCTTACACAGCTACTCACTGTTTTATAGATCAATACACACATCTACTCACTCACCCATAGAACCACTCTCAAACCCACTCACTAATACAGCCAGTTATATATCTACTCATCTACCCGTACAGCCACTCACACACTGAGTCAGTCACCCATAGAGTTAGTCACACACCTACTCACACATACAGTCAATCATCCAGCCATTTACTTACCCATACAGTTACACACACTCACTTACTTAGTCATACAAATACTTACACATACTCTCTCACCTATACAGTTACTGACACAAGTAGACACTCATCCATACAGCCACTCTCACATTCACTCACTCACCCATACAGTCACTCATATACCCCATCAGCACCTATACTGCCTTTCACATACTGAGGTAATCACCCATATACCACCGACACTTGCACTGACTCACTGACACAGCCATACACACACTCAGTCACTGAGCCTTTCACACACATACTCAATAACCCATAGAGCCACTGACTCAGCTGCTCACTTATCTATTCAGGCAGTCATACACCCCCTCACCCACCCACAAAGACACCAATGAAGGTACTCCAACAAACAATCACTCACCCATAAAGAAACTCACGTACCCACTCACACACTCATACACACCACTTAGACACTAACTGACAGACAGAACCAGTCACTCACCCATACATTCACTGAGACACCTAATCACTCACTTATACAGTCACACCCACTGAATCATCCAATCAGACACTCGTATGCCCACTGACTCAACGATATACCTTGGTGTATATATTTAACACTCAAACTTTTTAAATAACACTCACAGTCACTGGATGTAGTCATCAGTGATGCCATTTGAGATGTCAGCAGTGATGTCACTGACCATGTCATGAGTGATGTAATATGTGAGGTCATAAGCTGTGCATTGCGAGGGCGCGAGTTATAGTTAGATAGTTCAGCTAAATGTAACTTCTGAATTTCACTGGTTTTGAACGAGTGAAACCTGACCCTAACTATAACGTTGCTGTAACCTTTGATTATGAGTGTTTTCTAAAAGTTTCTGATTGTTAAAGATATATAGTGTTGCCTGCAGTTGACCTGACCTGCCTGGACCTTGCAGAGGAGGAAGCTGCCCGTGAGATGCTGGGGAGACTCTAACTCCCAAACACCCCTGCTGAAAATCAAGCATTAAAGTGCGCACGCTGAATGGGGGACGAGCCCGGGCCAAGTGCGGGGCCGCCCACGCCCGTTCGAGCCCAGAATGGATTGGGCTGGGCCCGCCTCTAACATCATAAAGAAAGCAAGTCTGAAAACGACAAAGGGGTCACTTAAAGTATGGGGAAGAAGACGACACCTAACCACCAGCAGAGGAGGTAACTCATTTTTAGCTAAAGCTTCTTCAGCCATAGCCAAAAAGATAGCCCGTGCGTAGAGGAGACCATCAATGGGTATAGATGGCAACACAAACAGGGTGACACAAGTGGTGCTTAATGAAGACCAGCCCCCTCAATCATGGCAGGGCTGTCCCTTCCACTCATATGCCTGCAGGAACAACATCTACTGCTTTAGTGTCTGCTAACAAAAGAAAGAGAGGGCCCAACCAAGTCTCTTGTGCTAGTAATCCAAGGAGACCTAGAAAGTGCAAATCCGCTAACTGGTAATCCTTAGAACCCCAGCCCAATGACCCGCCATCAAAGGTTCTGAACCTGGACGATCTTTACGATAAAATCACTGGACTCCTATCTCCAATATGTAAATGTTTGGAATCTATTGAGAAAGCAATAAAGGAGTAAGCATTAATGAAACACGGGCCAACTTAGGAAGAAGGGGTTAGAGGCAGAACCATAGGGTTGAATCAATCTATCTTAGAGGGGGTCAATGATGCAATGGATTATAATGGCCCAAGTCATCCACTCCAGGTGAATCGACAACCTCATATAGCAGCCTTATTAACCCTGACTGAACCCCTGACCGCGGACGCCCATTCACTCGACTTTAGTCGCAACCCCAGCAGTAGAGTCAGCGACGGACACTCAAATACATCCTCCACCACGGGATGCAGTCCAGCGTAATTCAACTCCAAGGTTTGTGGGCCCATGGATAACACAGAGAATCCATGAAGGGCCGAGGTTAGATCTCCCACTAGCTGCATACCCTTATGTGGAACACCCCTGAGCTAAAAAGTAATCAAATAGTAACCAACACTCAATTAATCCATAAAGCCCGTAATTGGATTTATAAATGTATTTACAAACAGGCAGAGGGGCATTTTTAAAATTTTAATGGCACGAAGAGATACGTGGTTGGGCAAGCTAGACAAATCGATCAAGGGGGACTGCACAGTTTTAACCTTTAAGACACCGTCCATGGTAAAAAAGCTACTGCACCTATTACCCAATACTTTGACAGCAACGTCACAAATATTTGCCCTACCACTTGGCTTTTTCTACAAACCGACGTGGCATCTGCCATGCACAAATGAAATTAGGTGCCACAACCCTATCCCACTTCCATCAGATGCCCAAACGCACTCGAGGAGCGGAGTTGGCCCCGCACCACTCAACCTCCAACCGATTTATGGTGTTATAGGACTTGGATGCTTGTGAATGACAGAGAACCAAAGAGGTGACCCAAAACAGAGTAGTTACCGGCACCCCCGAGTGTGCGGACCCCCAAATCCTATTGTCAACGGATACAGACAAATTCACAGCCATCACCTTGAATGTTGCAGGTTTAGGATATAAATAGTTAGACCGAATTGGATCAAGTATATATCCACCTTTGATCTAGTCTGTCTCCAAGAGACTTTGGTAGTGGGACCTATCCACATAGACGAATACAGATCGTACTATACCCCTGCTATTGCCTCAAAGTCTGGCTGGGCGAGGGGAGGTAATGTGACATTACTAAAGAATACCTTAAAGTTTAAGGTTCTTTCCTCTCATAATGATTCTCAATATTATAATATGCTACACCTTAAAGGCCCAGATGGTAACATTCTTTTATTAATGAATTAATTGCTATAATAACCTTTTTGGGGGCAAGTTGCATAAAGTAGCAACCCTTGTGGAGGAAAACTTTATCTTTTTATTAATACCCGTAAAAAAAAGACCTGGGAGTGTTAAGGATGGGTGATTTTAATGTACACTCATGCCCCTTTGCCTTAAACTCAATACGTGGCCTAACGGATGAGGACGGAGTGGGTGGTGTGCATCTCCGGTCTCTCGTTGTTCTCATCCGAACCTCGTGTGGGTAGGTGTGTGCGGTGTAGTTTGCCCAGCGGACAGGTACCTACTCCTCAGGTGCCATTACAAGGGAGAAGACTGTTGAAGCCCGCTAACGACCAAGTAGGGTCATGTTTACATAGGCAGGACCGTGTGGCCTGCCTATAAGTTCCCAGCGGAAGGTAGTATTGCCCCTTCCGTGTGTAGCACAGTTCTTTCATTTTCTAGGTCCTGACGAATTGCGAATATATCATGAAACATGTCGACCACTAGGTAGTAAATACGCTATTGGATCTTAGTACCAGTGTGTATTTCTCCTTCACTGCTTTTACTAAGGTAGTTAACCACGCCATTAAAATACCTTGTGGATTACCTAACCTTTTTTAACCTTCACTCACTTTGCACGTCTACACCACTCCTAGTATCCTCATACCCACATGCAGGAACAGAAGATCTCCGATAAAGAGCCCCTTCATGGGTGCCCGTCAGACATTGCAGCGCCAGTCTGACAAGGAGCAAAACCCAGATGATGAAGCATGACACCTAGCTTGCTGGGTGTGTGAGGGTTTTAGTTCCGAAAAGGGAATTTCCCCTCATTCTCTCTTGCTTGGCTTGCTTAAACCTTCCCCCTCCGTCTGGGGAACTGTGTACCTTCTCGGTCTATGGGGGGCATTTTTGCCACAACCAGTATGGTAATTTATTAAATAAGCTCACTATCACAATAAACCTGGAGATAATGAACCCCTTGTCGGAAATCACTGGCCAACCCTTAAAGACCTTCAGTTCCATTCTAAATAGTTCCGCTATTGACTTCATAATAGCCTCAGTATCTCGTAAAGGGGCTTATAGTAACATTACAGCAAATTTTTTAGGTTTCAGGGATCATGCAGCCATATCTTGCCAAATGTCTTGGGTGGGAATCCTTGGCTCCAACATCTCACACATAAAACCATATGTTGCAAGGAAGAATGGGATCATACTTAAGTGAGAGAAAATTGATAGGGCATATTTCCTCCCCCGGGTAGTGGCTCAATTTAAATTCTGACCCATCGAGCACCATTGTGGCGTTCGAATAAATTATGCTAGAGGTAAAAAAGACCCTATCGAAGAGTGGTGCGACCCCAAAAATAAAGGGCCATACGTGGTTAGACCCGCACTGCATAAAAGCACTTTCCAACATACATCAAACCCTTAAGTGTGTGCCAAGAAACCCAACCCTGGTCAAATATGCCAGCCTAATGTACATCACAGCCAGGAAGAATAGCCTGGGAATAACTGTACCAAGGATATGCCACAAATAACTACAGCGACTTCAGGGCAGTAGTTTACGCCCCTTTTTTAAAATCACACACAGACCCGAATCTAGACAATCATGTGGACGAAGACTCCTGGGTGGAGCACTTTGGTAAACTCTTTAACAATAAGAGGGAGGGAACTCTGGCACTGTGGGAAGACCCTGTCTTTTCACCCAATACCAATCCCTCTTTTAACCAATTGGAGATAAGTGAAGCTTTAGCTCAATGCACCAGTAACAAAGCTCCAGGTCTAGATGGCACCCAAAAATACTTTTTTACTGACTCTCCCGGATTTTGGGGACCCGTGCTAACCAACGTGTTCAACGTAATAGCCAAAATAGGCCCACCTGAATCATGGCATTAAGCGATTTTAATTCTCATTCATGAAAAGGGAGATAGGTCTGACCCCAGAAACTATAGGCCAATCTCCCTCCTTGATGGTACAGCGAAACGTATGGGCAGAGTACTATTAAACAGATTGGAGGCCTGGGCAGTGACAAATAATGTCCTGATTCTGTCCCAATACGGTTTTAAAAAGGGCAGAGGCAAACAAGACCATTGTCTTAACCTGAGTCTGCTAATAGCTAAGTATACTCAGGCTAAACAAGGTAATTTATACTTGGCATTCTTGGACCTAAGCGCAGCCTTCAACTGCGTTGCACATTACCATCTTTGGAGGATCAGGAAGGAAACGAGAGGGGACCAAGCAATAATTACATTCTTTAGGCAGTTGTATTCGAGGCCCGAAGCCTGTGTACGTTATGGACAACAGGGGGAGTGCAACAGATGGTTTGCAATTACCAGGGGGGTTCGCCAAGGGTACGTTCTCGCCCCTTTTTTCTTCTCCTTATACACCAGATGAGTAGAGGCCCAATTGTTAGAATCACCCCCGGATGTCCCTACAATGAACAAGATGCGTATTCCAATATTATTATACTCAGACGATGCAGTCCTAATTCCACACACATATGAGCCCTCCAGAAATTGCTAGGTATTTATATTAACTATATGCAAAGGCTGGACTTACAAACAAATGAGGCCAAGTCCTTCATTTTAGTTGCATGCCATAAAGTGATGAACCTCCCCCTTCCTTTTTCATCTCTGATTGGAAAGTGGTGCAGTGTTGTACTCTTATTTAGGGGTGATGTTTGGCCATATTTCATCATGGTCTAATATGGTGGTGAATCGAGGGATTATGCTAATTTACTAAAAAGCTGGGTCCAAGATAAATAGACATGGTCAAAAACGTATATGGGGCCAAGTCTAGCTCAGTGGCTTCCTATGGAACGGGAGTATGGGGTTATGTTTAAATTTATTTAAAGGCAATACAATCAATCGAAGACACTTTCTGGAAAAAAAAGATGAGCCTCCCCATCAGCTGTTCCAATTCTAATTTACATTATGAGTAGAACATCCCCTATATTACAGATCGGATAAATGCAGCACCAATTCTCCTATGTCATTCCATATGGACAAGAGATAGTTAACCTCACCCAACAGTTTATTGTAGACTGTCTGGCACTAGAATATGAACAGAGGATACCATGGATAACGTATGTCAAAAACACCCTAAACGCACTGGACTCTGTTCAAAACCCCAGAAAAATGTTCGATCATATCGAATAAAGCCCTAAAAACCTGCTTCCTAAAATTTATGGCCGAAACTAGACTCACCGCCCAGATCAATAAAGTAACGGTCTGAGAGTACCTTGTGGGCCCCATGCATGGTGAGGGGGTACCATCTTATCTGGTATTTGTAACAAACCCCCGCTATAGATTCATTTTAATTAGGTTTCACCTAAACCTTATTCCGTGCATGTTGGGTTTCCCCACTGGCACCTATTCTACCCATCATTTCTCATGCTGTCCATGCAATGGTACCTCGTCCCAATCTGATTTGTGCATTTTCTTTTTTTGTACAATTTATTGTGAACATCATAATAGATTTTTACTTTGAATCATGCACAAGCACAACTTCAGACAATATCGTCCGCCCCTGTATTTTTTCCGAATATTGCCTGACCCTCTAACCAGCTTCTGTATTGCCTCCTTTTTTTGTCTGTCGTTAAAAAATAGGAAATTGAACCCTTGTTGAGATGAATTGTTTTAAAAAAAATTTAACTGGGTTTATTTGGTGATTTATTATATATATCTGTGCTGTACTTCTGAACTTTTATGATTAATTTGTGTTAATCGAATAAAGTAATTTTGACTAGTAAGATATTACAAATGTTAAATTAATAAACTTTGTGTACTACTAATGAATGATGCTATTTGTACCACATATGAGAGTGGTGGTGTGACTGTGTGTCTCCATGTGTGAGTAGGTGTCTGAGTGGCTCTATGAGTGTGTGAGTGGTTGTATGGGTGAGTGGCTGTATTGGTGTGTGTGTGGCTGTATGGGTGTGTGTGTGAGTGGTATATAGGTATGTGAGAGACTGTATAGGTGAGTGATGTGGTGTGTGAGTGGCTGTATGAATGAGGGAATGCATATGTGTTGTATGAGTAAGCGTGTGAGTGACTGTATGGGTCAGTGAGAAAGAGTGGGCGCATAGGTGAGTGTGCACTTGTATTTGTGTTACTGTAAGAAAGAGTGGGCGCATGGCTGAGTGAGTAGGTATGTGAGTAGCTGCATGGGCGACTGACAATGTGTAAGTGGCTGTATGGGTGAGTGAGTGGGTACATGAGTGGCTGTATGGGTGAGCTAGTGGTCATATGAGTGGCTGTATGAGTGAGTAGATGTGTGAGTGACAATGGATCAGTGAGTAGGTGTGTGAGTGCTTGAATGGGTATGTGAGGGGTGATGTGGGTGAATGAGACATTTTATGGGGATGTGAGTGGGTGTCATCAGTGATGTCACTGACATGGCATGAGTGGTGTACTATGTGAGGGCTTAAGCAGTGCATTGATGGTTGTAAGTTACAGTTAGCTCAGCTAACTTTAAATGCTGAATTTCAATGGTCCCTAAAACCTTTGTTTTCGTCAGTGAATTTCTATGGTTTTTTAATTCTATTTCTTAACTGTAACACCCCTGTAACCTTTTTTTTTCATTGAATTACTAAGCTTTTTGAATTATATTTCCTAACTATAACATCCCTGTAACCATTTTTTGTGTGAATTTTTACATTTAATTAAAACAATTCTAACTGTAATCTGTAAATTGTGAGAATGGGTGTGTGAGTGGCTGTATAGGTCAATGAGTGGGTGTATAAGTTGCTGTAAGCGTCTGTAAGTGGGTGTGTGAATGGCTGTTTGGGTTTGTGTGTGGTTGTGTCAGTGGCTATTTGGGTCTGTGAGTGGGTGTGCGAGTGCCTGTGTGGGTCTGTGAGTAGGTGTGTGAGTGCCTTTGTAGGGCTGTAACTGGGTTTGTGAGTGGTGCTATGGGTCTCTTAGTGTGTGTGTGAGTGGCTATGTGAGTCTGTGAGTGGTTGTGTGAGTACCTGTGTGTGTCTGTGAGTGGGCGTGTGAGTGGCGCTATGGATTTGGTACATTTGCATACTTAGGGTATTTAAATGGGAAACCATGGACTCTGCTCACACCACGACAGGACAAGAAAGACCAAACTCTACACTGTCACTACAGATCAGATTGCACTCTATTAGATCAACATTGCATTCACCTCCATTAGAGATTTCAGATTGTTTTTCAACGTGGAATATGAAAGGAAACACATTTGATTTACTTTCACCAAGCCCAAGACATTATAAAGGTTTGTGCTTTACTGAAGTAGACCTTCAACTGGGGCACCTGCTATGTTTTCTATTTGTAACTGCTTCACGTTGAGGTTTTATTTCTGTGAAATACACACAGGGCCAAAATGGAATCTAATTTTTTCCAAGAGGCCCCAGTTTTGCCGAAAACATCTAACCAACTGGAGCACTTTTAATTAGTAAGTGCTACCTCGCTGGGTAAATGTGTTGTGCATATTCTGCACCACAGCTCTGTAAAGGCCCACCGGGTAATGTTTCCAGTGACCTTGAGTGCATTCAATTTTCGGCAATGTGATTTTTCCATGAGAGTCTTCATCCACAAATCTGTGATAATGTGAATGCTTGTCAAGAGAAGATGACAACACTGCAAAGAAGTGTATCTCCACCAAACAGGGGTACTTCCTCTTGACTAAATGAAGTAAGTTTTTCTTTGCTTGGTAGATCAATCAATCAATCAATCAAGCCATTTGTATAGCGCACTACTCACCCGGGAGGGTCTCAAGGCGCTTAGAGGAAGGGGTATGCTACTGCTCGAACAGCCAGGTCTTGAGTTGTCTCCTGAAGGCGAGATGGTCCTGGGTCAGCCGGAGGTGGATGGGGAGGGAGTTCCATGTCTTGGCAGCCAGGTAAGAGAAGGATCTTCCTCCGGCGGTGGCTCTTCGGATGCGTGGTACGGCTGCGAGGGCGAGGCTGGTGGAACGTAGCTGGCGGGTGGGCGTGTAGAAGGTCATGCGGTCGTTGAGGTACTTGGGGCCCAGGTCGAGAGACTTGTGTGCGTGGGTGAGGAGCCGGAAAGTGATCCTCTTGTCGACGGGAAGCCAGTGCAGATTCCTCAGGTGGCTGGAGATGTGGCTGCGTCGGGGGACATCCAGGATGAGTCGGGCGGAGGCGTTCTGGATGCGCTGGAGTCTTTTCTGTAGCTTGGCTGTGGTTCCGGCGTAGAGGGCGTTTCCGTAGTCCAGTCGGCTTGTGACGAGTGCCTGGGTGACTGTCTTCCTGGTCTCGGTCGGGATCCAGCGGAAGATCTTGCGAAGCATGCGCAGGGTGTTGAAGCACGATGAGGAGACGGCGTTGACTTGTCTGGTCATCGAGAGGGAGGAGTCCAGGATGAAGCCCAAGTTGCGTGCGTGGTGGGTTGGCTTGGGTGCGGTGCCCAGGGCTGGGGGCCACCAGGAGTCGTCCCAGGCGGAGGGCGAAGATCCCAGGATGAGGACTTCCGTCTTGTCCGAGTTCAGTTTCAGGCGGCTGTCCTTCATCCACTCGGCGACGTCTTTCATCCCTTCGTGTAGGCAGGTTCTGGCGGTGTCGGGGTCCCTGGTGAGGGAGAGGATCAGCTGGGTGTCGTCGGCGTAGGAGATGATGTTGAGGTCGTGCTGGCGTGCGATGGCTGTAAGAGGTCTCATGTAGACGTTGAACAGGGTGGGGCTGAGTGAAGATCCTTGCGGAACGCCGCAGATGACTTCGGTGGCCTCGGAGCGAAATGGGGGGAGGCGGACTCTTTGTGTTCTTCCGGCGAGGAACGAGATGATCCACTCCAGTGCCTTCTCTTGGATACCGATATTGCTGAGGCGCTGGACTAGGGTGCGGTGGCAGACAGTGTCGAACGCAGTGGAGAGGTCCAGGAGGATGAGGGCCACTGTTTCCCCCTTGTCGAGCAGGGTCCGGATGTCGTCGGTGGCTGCGATGAGGGCGGTCTCGGTGCTGTGGTTGGCTCTGAAGCCGGACGGCGAGGGGTCGAGGGATCCGTTCGTCTCGAGGAAGGCGGCCAGCTGTCTGTTGATGATCTTCTCGATGACTTTAGCAGGAAAAGGGAGGAGCGAGATGGGGCGGAAGTTTTTGAGGTCGGTGGGGTCCGCTGTTGGTTTCTTCAGGAGGGCGCTGAGCTCGGCGTGCTTCCAGCTCTCCGGGAAGGTGGCGGTGTTGAAGGAGGTGTTGATGATGTTCCGGAGTTGGGGTGCGATGATGGAGTCGGCCTTGTTGAAGACGTGGTGGAGGCAGGGGTCGGTCGGAGACCCGGAGTGGATGGTGTTCATCATGCGGGCTGTGTCTTCGGTGGTCACCGTGGTCCAGGTGCGGAGGGTGGCGGTGGGAGGCGTTGGTTCTACGGTTGGGTGCGTGGATGGTGCGCCGAAGCTGTTGTGGATGTCGGCGATCTTGCGGTGGAAGAACGAGGCGAGGGAGTCGCAGAGGTCTTGTGACAGAGTGATGTCGTTGGTGCCAGTGCTGGGGTTGGAGAACTCCTTGACGATGCTGAAAAGTTCCTTGCTGTCGTGGGTATTGTTGTCCAGTCGTTCCTTCAGGGATTTCTTCTTGGTGGTGCGGATAAGCTGGTGGTGCTTGCGGGTAGCGTGTTTGAGGGCGGTCATGTTGTCGGTGGTCCGGTCGAGGAGCCAGGCTTTCTCGAGGGTGCGGCAGGTCTTCTTGGAGTCCTTGAGTTTGTCGGTGAACCAGGATGCCTTCTTGCTTCTGGGTCTGCTGGGAGGGTTCTTCAGTGGTGCGAGGTCGTCCGCACAGGCGGTCAGCCACTGTGTGAAGTTCCGAGCTGCTTCGTTGGGGTCCGTTGCGCTGGCGGGTGGGTTCTGGCTGAGAGAGGTGGTGAGCTGCTCGGTGGTGATCTTACTCCAGCTTCTGTGGTCGATCTGAAGCGGGTGGTGGTGGGTCGTGGGTCTTCTGAAGCTGAAGTGGACGCAGCTGTGGTCGGTCCAGTGGAGTCCGGTGGAGTGGCTGAAGGTGATGTGCTTGCTGGATGAGAAGACTGGATCAAGCGTGTGGCCGGCGTAGTGGGTGAGGGTGTTGACCAGTTGCTTGAGTCCGAGGTTGGCGAGGTTGTCCAGCAGGGCAGCGGTGTTGCGGTCCTTGTTGTTCTCCAGGTGAAAGTTGAGGTCTCCAAGGCGGATGTAGTCAGCGGAGGGGAGGGCGTGTGGGCTGATGAAGTCTGTGATGTCTTCGCTGAATTGTGTGCATGGTCCCGGAGGTCTGTAGACGAGGGTGCCTCTGAGGGTAGTCTTTGGGTCGGTGTGTATCTGGAAGTGGAGGTGCTCGGCTGTGGCGAAGGTGTCGTTGGAGTCGGTCGTGATGCGGATGGTGTTCCTGTGGACGATGGCGATGCCTCCTCCGGTCTGGTTGACGCGGTCCCTCCTGATGATCTTGTACCCGTCCGGGATGGCGATGGCGATGTCGGGTGCAGAGGAGGCGTTCATCCAGGTTTCCGCGAGGAAGGCGACGTCCGGTGATGTAGCGTTGAGGAGGTTCCAGAGTTCCACGGCCTGTCTGTGGACGGAGCGGGTGTTGATCAGGATGCACTTGAGGTGGTTGCTGCTGGTGCTTGGCTTGGCGAGTGTGGGGCAGGTTCGGAGGCAGGTGAACTTGCAGGTACAGCAGGTGAAGGGTCCGTGGGTGCGTCTCGGTAGCAGGCGTGGTTCCGGCCGGCATTGAGTGCGTTGAGAGTGGCGACGTCGTAGGTCCGTCGTGTGGGCTGGCATCGTCGGGGGCCAGGGGTCCTGGCACTGGGCGCGGTCCAGGCGCGGACGGGCACAGACGGGCTTGCCTTTGGCGCGCCCGCTGCGCGTACGCCCCTCTGTCATAAGTGGAGAGTGGGGGGGGCGGAGCGAGGGAGGATCAGCTGGGAGGCGGGAGCGGGGTGGCGAATGGGAAGGGCGAGCAAGGGAAGGGGCAGGGCCGCAGGGGGGCAGCGGCGGGGAGCGGGGAGGTGGCGGGAAACGCGGCGGGGGCTGGGCACAACAATAAGGGGTAAACAGCGGACTAAGGATATCACAGAAGCAAAACCAAGTAAACACGGCGAAAATGCAGTAAAGTTAGCAGAAGTACAATATACGCAGGGGGATGACGCGGCAGGGGCTGGGCACAACAACAAGGGGGAAACAGGAGGAGAGAGTCACAGCGAGCAAAGCAGAGAATACACGGAGGCAAAAATGCAGCACAACAACAGGGGAGAACAGGAGGAGGGAATGGCAGAGAGCAAAGCAAGGATTACACGGAGGCAAATGCAGCGAGGTTAGCAGGGGCAAAGCAAAGATTACACAGAGGCAAAAATGCAGCGAGGTTAGCAGGGGTCCAAATAGCGCAAACAGGGCAGATGCAGTCCCGGCGGTCGAGGGCTGGGAGCACAGCTGCGAGCAGCGGCAGCACTTGGCGGGAACGGGCTCACTCACGGGGAGTGTGCACGGTGTGTGGGGTGACCGGCCCTGAGAAATGTCCTCGTCTATAACGTGTCACCAAAATCAGATGGGAACACGACCGGGGGCTTTTTGTTAAGCTGTTCATCAACATGGAAAAGGGGGAGGAACTTTGCCTACTGCTAACAAAAATGGGGAAAGGGGCCATACGGCTACCCGAATTGACCCAGGGACCCCCATCCCCCAGGGCTCGTCCACAATTATATGGGGAAGGAGGTCCATGCAGTCCTCCTGCCCTGGCTGATTTTGGCAATGGAACCCCATCCCCAGGGCCTGACCACATCTCACTTGATGCCCTGGACCCGCCCCGGGCACCCAGTCTGCATGTTGTAGACCGCGGAGGTTCAAAGACCCTGTGGTCAAAGCCAGCACCCTGCCTCCTGCAGGAGCTGGCATTGCTGTCTCACACAGGGAGCTGCTGGAAATGCAGCTCCCCATGTGGGAGAGCAATCCTTTAATCTCTTCCCAGCACGCAGATATGCAGACAGGGAACGAGATGAAAACTCCACTTCCAGCAAGCGGGAGTGGTTTGAAAGCTACCATTTGCTGGAAGTAGAGTGTTTTCTTTTGCTTGGTGGGAGCTGTCACAGCTCCCGCCAAGGAAAAGCAAACAACTATCTCCTGAGGATGGGCATCTGGGGGAGGTAGCAGGAGCTGGCCCTGGGGGGTGGTGGTTCCCAGGGCCATATATAGTTCCGGGGGAGCACATGGTCCCCTCCTTTTATTCTAGGGTGGTCCCAGGGAGGTGGTGGTCCCTGGGCCATGTATGGCCCTGGAGAGTGGGTGCATGGCCCCATCCCTCATTTTCAAAAATGTGATTGATCCCAGGAAGGTGGTAGCCCCCAAGGCCGGGGGTCCGCATGGACCCCCTCTTTAATACTTATAGTGGACCGGGAAAGTGGTGGTCCCTGGGGCCTGAGGTGGTTGGCGCTGTTGCCTCTATCTATTTTTATTAATTATAGCCCCAGAGAGGTGGTGTTCCCCGGGGTGTCTGTGAGGCCCCCGATTATTATTACGATAAGCCCCAGGGGGGTGGTAGTCCCTGGGCCATAAATAAGCCCCATGCACCCCCTTCATTAAAAACAAGCGTGGTAAACTGCACTTTTTGTTTTTTAATTCACATTGATATTCCCTAATTTTGCAGTGAATTTAAAAAAAATGCTTTGTTGGCATGGCGGGATCCCTCTGGGACCCCAGGACCAAGGCTAGGGTGTTAGGGTTTTCATACCCTGTCCCTTTTCAGTTTCTTTGCATTTTGTTTTGAACTGGGCTGAAGCGGAGTCCCAAGATGGCTGCAAACACTTCCTGGTTGAAGTCAATCAGTTAATCAGAGCTCTGCAGAACTCTGCACAAGCTTGTCATTGTTCACGAAGATTTTGCTAATGTAGATCTAGAAAGGTGGATTTCCCTCAATATCTCACAAACTAATGAACAGATCTACAACAAATAACTGAAAGTGTAATCTGCAGACCAAAACCTACCTTTCTTCCAAATCTGGTGTAATTCTGTTTAGAGGTTCTGGCCACAGACACATCTAAAGACTTTGTGGGAATTACTTTTTTTGACCGCCCCTTCCCTTTTTCTTGGTCTCTGCTTGACAGATCACCCCAAAACTTTCCATGCACAACTAGAATTAACAGCACACTTTTTTTGGAACCTTTCGTGAAGATTTGTCAAATGGCACCAAATATATAGACAAGTCAAAAAATGCTTTTCCATGGTCCCAATTCTACAGTAGGATGGATGATGGATGGATGGATATCCTATATATATATATATATATATATATATATATATAGGATACTACAAATTTTAATCAAACCATGTACACCTGCATAGCGCATACAAATGACCTAATGGCACTGGAGTTCTTTCTCAGTAGGATGGATGATGTATGTATGTATGTATGTATGTATATGTATATATATATATATATATATATATATATATATATATATATATATATATACACACACATATATATATATATATATATTCCAAAACAAATTTTCCAATAGCAATGCTCTCAGAAATCAAAACGTCACGCACCAGATCAAAGTCCAAGCCGCGGAAGTAAGCCTGCCACTTGCTGCGGACCCGTGATGGCGCCCAATGGCTATATCAATATACGGGAGATTGGTGTCCAGGAGCAGCTGACCACAGACAATAGGACACCCAGCGCAACATTTTCACCAGCCCACAGGGGTTTTAATCATTCAGTTACTCACTGCTTCAATGATGAACTCACTCGAGACAATTGGTTCATGCACTACAAAACCCAGAAGGCCATTTCATGTGACCACGCCCTTGGAGGCAGGCGCTTTAAATCACAGTGCATGCTGCATCATCATTGCCAGCAGATGCCATTGAGAAAGGGATAGGATTCCCGATACTGGTTTGGCTGAAAAGAACAGATGGTGACTGTTTTCTCTGCGTCTCCTGTTGCAGTTGATTCCTAAATGAAATGGATGCAAATTTTACCGATCTTGTGGCTTCTTCCTTCGAGGGCTAAACTCTACGATCCTATGTTTTGCGGCTGTAGCCCAGCCGCGGAAGAAAGCCTGCCGCTTGCTGCGGACCCGTGATGGCGCCCAATGGCGATATCAATATACGGGAGATTGGTGTCCAGGAGCAGCTGACCACAGACAATAGGACACCCAGCGCAACATTTTCACCAGCCCACAGGGGTTTTAATCATTCAGTTACTCACTGCTTCAATGATGAACTCACTCGAGACAATTGCTTCATGCACTACAAGACCCAGAAGGCCATTTCATGTGACCACGCCCTTGGAGGCAGGCGCTTTAAATCACAGTGCATGCTGCATCATCATTGCCAGCAGATGCCATTGAGAAAGGGATAGGATTCCTGAAACCGGTTTGGCTGAAAAGAACAGATGGTGACTGTTTTCTCTACGTCTCCTGTTGTAGTTGATTCCTAAATGAAATGGATGCAAATTTTACCGATCTTGTGGCTTCTTCCTTCGAGGGCTAAACTCTACGATGGTATATATAGCGCATACAGATGACCTAATGGCACTGGAGTTCTTTCTCAAAAATATGCCTTTGACATTCCAAAAACACATCATTATGCTGTTACAATGTGTTTCTTTCTGCCTGAACAATAATATTTTCTTATTTTCAGGGCAATTGTACCTGCAGATACAGGGAACCACTATGGGCACGTACTTCGCCCCCGGTTCCGCAAATATCTTCGTGGCCTGGTGGGAGAAGCACGTGGCCTGGGAGCAATCAAACGAGCATTGGGTTGATCAAGTGGCCCAATGGGTCAGATATATTGATGACCTCTTTACTTTATGGTGGGCCATCCAAATAGAAGCAGAAATGTACATTGCCAGTTGAAATAACAATGATTTGAATCTGCAATAATATGTCATACTAGTGGTACAGAAGTATCTTTTCTTGTCTTGCAAATATATGTCAAAGACAATAATCTATTCACAAGATTAAATAGAAAACCTTCAGCAGGAAATGCCACACTGCACTCTCAGACTCAGCATCCCCGTAGTCTGGTCCATAGCATTCCTTATGGAGAGCTATTAAGGGTTTAACTCAATTGCTCACTATGAGAAGATTACGGTATGGCAGAAAAAGAAGCACTTATCCAATTCAGAGAGAGAGGATATTCCGATAAAACACTGATGACAGCAGCTAACAAGTTGAGGTCTAAATACAGACAAGAATTACCAGACAGAAGCAAAGAGGAGATGGAGATGTGGTGAGACTGATAGGGAATTTTTCACCTGAATCAAATCAGATGAGAGGGCTAGTTCAAAAACATTGGAGTGTCTTACAGTCAGGCACCGTTTTAGGAACTATGTTACCAGACAGACCCGATATTACACACAGGAAAAGTGTATCCCTTAAAGACCTCTTAGTACCAAGCCATTATATTGAACAACCCCCCCAAAAAACAGGGGGTCACAGCTTTTTATCCCTGCACTAGATGTAAAGCATGTAGGAAGAGTGTCAAGGCAAAGGATTTTGAATACCAGGCAAAAGAGAATGAAAGGCCATCATTTGTAATTCCAGTTTTGTAATTTACTGCCTACAATGCCCGAGTGGAAAAAAGTATATCGGTAGCACTATCCATCTTCCAAAAAAACGAATAATAGAAATACTTGAGGAATAGCCAATCAAGATGCGTCATATCCAGTAGCAAGATGCAGTCGAGAAAGACACGAATTGGTAATTTTCCCAAGACGAGAATTTAACACAGTTCGAGTACGAACCCTCTCACCCCCTCAAGACCATGAAGCACAGTTTTGCTTCTTAATGAATACTACGTGACTAATATTGATTGTTTGTATTATTAACGCTTGTTTACTAGTTGCAGCGTTTTTTGATTTCACTTTACCTCACTTAAGATCGTATTTAGAGTGGAATACACAGGGCTGGAGCCTGTGTTTGTCCTGAAGAAGAGCATTGGGGATGCTCGAAACATTTTGACGTTTACTAGGGACCCCTAACTCATTATAGCTAGGCCCAATAGAAACTCACCCCGTTTTTAACATACCGACTAGGAGCAAGAATAAAGTTTTCGACCACTAGTTAGGTACTTTTAACTCACTCCACTCCACAACACCACGGCACTACACATAGTTCCTCACTATATAGTGCTCCTACGTAACACTGCAAGTCGTAGCACACCTCAATACGCAGCGGGTTGAGATGGCCCCTATGATGAAGCATGTCACCTTGGGGAAACCCTGATGAGTGAGGGGACTCAAGAAAGAAAATAGTGTATGCAAAAATATGCAAATACATCCCCATTGGAGGCACTCCTTAAATTCGTCAGGAAATGAGCTCGAAAGTTGATAGTTCAAAAGTTATTTATTCTTCATTAGGAATTTTCACAGGTATCCATTCAATGATATTAACTGCATATCATGCCATGGTATGGTTATCCATCAATAATGCAAAAATGAACGCGAACTTCTCCAATGCATTTCGGGCAGAGCCCTTTGTCACGGAGTGCTGCAAGGAAGGAGGGTAAAGTGAGGATCACGTATTGAAGATGGGGTGAAGCTTACGCGTTAGGCAGGAGTGCTTCCGATTTAAGAATTACTGTGTCGATCAAAAGGAGTGAGTTCTAACCGTGTGTGAAAAATAACTAAAATGCAGCTGGCGGTAAAGTGTATAAGGGTGCAGTGAACCACGAGGGTGGTCGAAAGTAAGTGTAGCAGGTATCAAAACAAGGTGTCAGTTAAAGGCTGGGTCTATGCAAGACTTACTTCGTGAAGGCGGTAGCGGGTCACGCTACTGCGAAGGTCGGGCGTCCATTACCTAAGCGGCGGTGGCTGCTGGTCTAAGAGCGCAAGGGTAAGCAAAACTGACATAGGACTAAGGTGCAAGGCTGAAGTGGCGGCCATATTGGAGTGTGGAAGGGACGAGCAAAAAGGTCAAGATAAAGATAAGAGATAATGAGAAGTATCAGTGGATCAGACATAAGCAATCAACAGTGAAGCAATGCAGTATTACAAGTAACAACTGTACTCAATACGATCATTGAGACCATGAGGTTTCAAAGTCTGTAATAAATAAATCCATTCAAGTTCTCTTTTCAAAAGTAGTTTGCGATTGTCAGTTCCTTGCGATCTGGTGATGGTTTCTAATACTATGAATTGCAATTGTGCGATGGTGTGGCGAGCTTCGGCGAAATGCATTGCTATATTGGATTTCGCAAGTTTTAAACGTATGTTAGATTTGTGTTCATTTAGCCTTGTTTTGATTTTGCGCTCGGTCTTGCCGACGTACAGTTTTCCACACGGGCATTTCAAGGCGTAAATTAAATTCATGGAGTCACAGGTGGCATCTACGTGGAGTTTAATGGCATTGCCTTTCATGGGATGCCTGATGATGTTGCCTTTGATAATGCAATTGCAATGATTGCAATTACAGCATGGTAAAGTGCCTTTGTGTTGTATCGGTTCAGGTGTGGGTTTGGAAAGGATTTCTTTCAGATTCTTGCTTCTGGTGTAGGCAAATAAAGGGAGAGTCTGAAAAATCCCCTGAAAATCAGGTTCAAGTTGCAAGATCGGCCAATGTTTCATGATGATGGTTTTGTATGTGGAGCTTGTAGATGAAAATTTGGACACTAATACTGTGCGATTATCCACATTCTTGACGATTTTAGATAGGCTCTCCTGTCTGGTGATCTTGGCAACTCGAGTTTGAGCTTGTGTTAGGCCATGTTCCGGGTATCCTCTATTAAGGAAGCGAGCATGCATTTCCTCTATGCGTGTTTGATAGATATGTTCGTCGGAGACGATGCGTTTGACACGCAGCATCTGAGAATACGGTAAATGTCTTTTCAGTGACGCTTGGTGGAAGCTGCTGAAATGTATGGTGTTATTCCTGTCGGTGTTTTTCCTATGTAGATCTGTGGTGAATCCATTTTGGGTGTATTTGATCTTAACGTCTAGAAATGTGATTTCTGTGTCACTGGTAACCCAGGAAAGTTGTATGTGTTGGTCTTTGGTGTTGAGATCATTTAATGCAAGGATGAGAGACTCTTTCGTGTCATTCCAGATAAGGAATAGGTCGTCGATATATCTGACGTACATTTTGATTTTATTTTGAAATGTAGGATTTTGATATATGTGAAGGTTTTCAAAATTCGCCATATAAATGTTCGCATAGGTAGGAGCTGCGCAGTTTCCCATAGCCATCCCGGATAGCTGGAGGTACCATTGGTTGTCTTGTTGGAAGTAACTGTGATATAAGGTATATATCATCAGTTCCATGAGAAAGGGTTGCATTTGTTCATCAATGTCGCTTTTTAGCAACGCTTGTTCGATGGCATCAATACCTCCTTGGTGAGGTATGGAGGTGTATAAGGAGCTAACGTCAGCTGTACATAGAATGAGTGGGTCATTGGGGTTGGTGGTGATGCTCGATAACTTGATGAGAAAATCAGTGGTGTCTTTGATATAGCTGGTGGTTTGGGTAACCAGTGGTTGGAGGTATTTGTCAATGAACTTGCCAGTAGGTTCATGTATGGATCCCTTAGTAGATACGATTGGTCTAAAAGGTGGATCGTGGAGATTTTTGTGTATCTTCGGGCACATATGTATTGTCGGGCTCCTGGGATATTCTTGTAGTAGGTACTTCTTGGTACGGTCTTCAATAATCCCTGTTTGCTGTGCTGAATGCACAATGTTAGCTAAAATCTTTTGAAACTCGTTGGTAGGATTGTTGTCGAGTAACATGTAGATGTTAGTATCCTGGATGTGTTCAAGTAGTCGTTGCGTGTACATGGTGCTGTTAAGGATGACAAGAGCCCCTCCTTTATCAGCTTTGATGCAACGGATTTGAGGGTTGTTGGCCAATGCTTTGAGTGTGTCTCGATCCTTGGTAGTGAGATTCTGGTGTTTCAATTTGTTCTTAAAATTGATCTTTGCCAGGTCATTGCGTACTAAATTTTCGAACAAGTCAATGCTCTTATGGCTGCTAGGAGCTAGGTATGTGCTGGGAGGTCGAAGGCCTCGAAGTTCATCGGGCTTGTCTTTGATGGTTGGGGGTGCAATGTTTTCAAAAAAGTGTCGCAATCTGAGTTTTCTTGTAAATTTGAAGGTACTAACTTCAAGTTCAAGCAGGTTGCTATGTGCCACTGGGATAAAGGATGTGCCTTTCTCAAATAAGTTGATTTGGTGTTGTGGAATGGCTACGTCGGAGATGTTAATGACTAAGTGTTCTTTCTGGGCTTGGGATCCTTCTTGACAGCGGTGCTGCGTGTGTTCGGAGGGTTTATATCTTTTTCTTTTGCTTTGGCTCCTCCGGAGTCTTCGGTGGTGGCAGGGCCTGACTCTAAAAAATGAACCGCAGGTTGTTGATCTTGCGTAATGGATGATGTGCTAGCTTGGTCAAGATTTTGAGTTGGTGTAGAAATCGGTAATTTTCGTGATGGTCGGTAAGTGGAATCACTTCCAGATGATGATGTGTCAGTCTGTGTGTTGGATGGTCGATTCCGGCGTCTTTGGGCGTAAATATCAGCCCAAGAGTAAACTTCATCCAGTTTGTAATCGAGTGTATCCCTACGGAATTTCCTGATTTTACGTTCATTAATTTCTTTTTGATGTTTATCCAGCATAGTTTTGAGATCCTCAAGGGTGGAATTGAGTTCTTCAGGTGTCAACATGTCTTTGAGTTCACGATCAATTTCTTTTATCTCTACTTCGAGTTCTTTAAGGATTCCAGCAAGTTCTTCTACGATAAGCAGAATCAGGTCAAGGCTGCATTTGTTTAGTATCCCATTCCATTTATCTTTGAACGATTTGGAGTTTTTACATAGGGAAGGTTTCAAGGCGATCCATAGCCCACGGGGGATTCTGAGCGCTCGATGATATTTGAGCAGTGTGCTCGCGTGAAGTTTCTGATTGATATGACGTTTAGATAGGTACAGGAGTTGCTTGATGCATTGCTCTTTGTTACGTGTGGTGGTGGTGGGGCTGATATCTTCCTCGATCAGCGAGTAGATTCGTTGGCGTTCATCTTCGTTGTACGCTAAGGTATGTGCGTGCGCTTCAGTACTTTTCGTAATTTCATCAAACTGCATGGTGTATGGCGTGCACCCACCCGTTGGCGGAGAGGAGTGATGAATTAAGAAGGAAATGGGTGGTGCACTGCAAAAGTATATAAACGATTTAACCAAGTTCTTCAGTTGTGGGTGCTCTCGTGGGTGGAGTTTCCGTCAAAAACCCCTAACATATCAAAGAAAATAGTGTATGCAAAAATATGCAAATACATCCCCATTGGAGGCACTCCTTAAATTCGTCAGGAAATGAGCTCGAAAGTTGATAGTTCAAAAGTTATTTATTCTTCATTAGGAATTTTCACAGGTATCCATTCAATGATATTAACTGCATATCATGCCATGGTATGGTTATCCATCAACAATGCAAAAATGAACGCGAACTTCTCCAATGCATTTCGGGCAGAGCCCTTTGTCACGGAGTGCTGCAAGGAAGGAGGGTAAAGTGAGGATCACGTATTGAAGATGGGGTGAAGCTTACGCGTTAGGCGGGAGTGCTTCCGATTTAAGAATTACTGTGTCGATCAAAAGGAGTGAGTTCTAACCGTGTGTGAAAAATAACTAAAATGCAGCTGGCGGTAAAGTGTATAAGGGTGCAGTGAACCACGAGGGTGGTCGAAAGTAAGTGTAGCAGGTATCAAAACAAGGTGTCAGTTAAAGGCTGGGTCTATGCAAGACTTACTTCGTGAAGGCGGTAGCGGGTCACGCTACTGCGAAGGTCGGGCGTCCATTACCTAAGCGGCGGTGGCTGCTGGTCTAAGAGCGCAAGGGTAAGCAAAACTGACATAGGACTAAGGTGCAAGGCTGAAGTGGCGGCCATATTGAAGTGTGGAAGGGACGAGCAAAAAGGTCAAGATTAAGATAAGAGATAATGAGAAGTATCAGTGGATCAGACATAAGCAATCAACAGTGAAGCAATGCAGTATTACAAGTAACAACTGTACTCAATACGATCATTGAGACCATGAGGTTTCAAAGTCTGTAATAAATAAATCCATTCAAGTTCTCTTTTCAAATGTAGTTTGCGAATGTCAGTTCCTTGCGATCTGGTGATGGTTTCTAATACTATGAATTGCAATTGTGCGATGGTGTGGCGAGCTTCGGCGAAATGCATTGCTATATTGGATTTCTCAAGTTTTAAACGTATGTTAGATTTGTGTTCATTTAGCCTTGTTTTGATTTTGCGCTCGGTCTTGCCGACGTACAGTTTTCCACACGGGCATTTCAAGGCGTAAATTAAATTCATGGAGTCACAGGTGGCATCTACGTGGAGTTTAATGGCATTGCCTTTCATGGGATGCCTGATGATGTTGCCTTTGATAATGCAATTGCAATGATTGCAATTACAGCATGGTAAAGTGCCTTTGTGTTGTATCGGTTCAGGTGTGGGTTTGGAAAGGATTTCTTTCAGATTCTTGCTTCTGGTGTAGGCAAATAAAGGGAGAGTCTGAAAAATCCCCTGAAAATCAGGTTCAAGTTGCAAGATCGGCCAATGTTTCATGATGATGGTTTTGTATGTGGAGCTTGTAGATGAAAATTTGGACACTAATACTGTGCGATTATCCACATTCTTGACGATTTTAGATAGGCTCTCCTGTCTGGTGATCTTGGCAACTCGAGTTTGAGCTTTTGTTAGGACATGTTCCGGGTATCCTCTATTAAGGAAGCGAGCATGCATTTCCTCTATGCGTGTTTGATAGATATGTTCGTCGGAGACGATGCGTTTGACACGCAGCATCTGAGAATACGGTAAATGTCTTTTCAGTGACGCTTGCTGGAAGCTGCTGAAATGTAGGGTGTTATTCCTGTCGGTGTTTTTCCTATGTAGATCTGTGGTGAATCCATTTTGGGTGTATTTGATCTTAACGTCTAGAAATGTGATTTCTGTGTCACTGGTAACCCAGGAAAGTTGTATGCGTTGGTCTTTGGACTCAAGAAAGGACATTTTTCCTTTCCAGCAGATTTTCCGACTCAGACTGAGCGAAAATCCCTTCCTTTTGTCTAAAAGTTTCCTTATCCGACATCACGGATTTCGTAGGTTTACTTAATGGAGGTACATCAAAGTAGAAGTGACATGTTAAGTTACTTCTGCATACATCGGGTGCCCCACAAAGAAAAAGGAGGGGACAGAGTTAAATGTTTTAGACGCCTCTAAATACATCGTAGAATTGAGGACCTGAATTCCTTGGGGCCTCAACAGTAAGGAGAAACTGTGGAAACACGTAGGAGAAGGATAAAGTGAAAAACATTCCAGTTAGCCTCCTCTTTTTCTTCCTCCCTTCCTTCCTTTCCTCTCTTTCTCTCTCTCTTCCTCTTTCCTGTATTTCTCCCAGGTAGCTGGATTGTCTTTCAACTCCAGCTCAATAGGTATCATCAGGATATTTGAACCCATGTTTACACATTGTATTTGTTCATGATCATATCCGGAGGTAATACAGTGTTCCACATAAAATGAATATTAAGTTAAAACACGAGCCAGATACTCCACCAATATCAATTCATAATGAATGATTTTCTTAGACTCACTGTTGGGCAATAAAAGAATGAACAAACTGTATAATTATAATGTACATATATTCTGGATTTATATAATTTGGTTGCATATATCGTTGTTCTTCCTTCTTAGATTTGGTAGGTATATCATGGAGATAGCCCATCCAGGGTGTGATTGACAACATTTATTTGTGAGAGGAGATGTAGGGGCTAAACTTGTTAAAATGGCTGACACCAATATTATTCATTATTAACAGAAAAATGAATTGTAGTCCATTTTCTATTGTTTATTTGCAGTCGCTGCCCAATGAAATCATGACATGATAAAAGGTTGAATTGTAGTCATGGATACTGACATTGACAAAGCCCAGGAGGGCGAAACGCGTACGTCAGATTTTTGGTTGTATTCAATTGATTAAATAAAGGATTGATTAATTTGGAGCCTGAGAGTGCATGGCGTACCTTTCTGGGGAGTTTGAATATATATGTATACACTCCCCACAAAGGTACGGAATGCACTCTCGGGCTCCAAATCTGATATAGATAGATTGGCCTGCTATCACACAATGAGTACCTATACCTAAAGAATGACACTCCAAAAACCCACTTTTATATCTTATCCCAAAGAGGAACAACAATGCATGCTGTCCTCCTAGATGTACCATTATTCCAGGGAATGGCAGCATGATGGAAAATGTCTCAACAAGTACGGGGGGACTAGGAGCAAATTGTGGTCCAGTACCCGTGCTCCTAATGCTAATCACAATACCAAATCAGGGGTAACTGTTCCAGAGGTGGAGGTGCTGCAAGTCACCTACACACAAGGAGAAGAAAAGAAAAGGTAAAAGGAGAGTCCTAGGTCTAGAGCCCACTAGTAAGAGGTAAGCACAACTCTTGTCTCTTGTTGCCCTCACACACCCTGAAGGACGTCATGCCTGGGCAGACGTGATAGCTGGTAGGTACGGGTAGGTGCTGAGAGCCAGTACACTGACAGAAACCCCCGTTAAGGTGTGGGTTACCTCACGCGCTAGCGTATGGAGCAACTCTCTTCATATCTTTAGGTTTCCTCAGGAGTGGCACAAACTATTTAGTTTTAGCCTATCTGTAGTAATCCACAGACGGGGCCCGCCCTGAGTTAGTAAGGTTTCTCAACCCCTCCACTCACTGTCACATCACGGTTTTATGGTCCTGATGAAGCGCCACAGATCTCCCTGCCCAGTGATGCGCGAAACATGTTGACCTTTTAGTTGATGGGTACATTGCGCCTGTTGGAGTAACGCACAAACTTCAGGGTCTTTTATCCTGACAAGAGTATCTTCACATTAAATGTATCTACCCCTGGTATCCCTCTACCTTTCCTCATAGAACTCCACACCCGCACTCCTCTGACTGCTGTTCAATCAAAAGATCTCTGACAAAGTGACCCTTCGGGGGACCCATAGGGTACTGCAGCGCCGGCCCGACGAGGAGCAAATGCCCGATGATGAAGCATGACATCCTACGGGGTGTTTGAGGGCAACAAGAGACAAGACACATGCTTGCCTCTTACTAGTGGGCTCTAGACCTAGGCCTCTCCTCTTATTGTTTCTTTTCTTTGCGTCTCCTCCTTGTGTGTAGGTGACTTACTGCACCTCCTTGGAACAGTTACCCCTTATTTGGTATCAGCATGATGGAAAACACACCCAAGTATTTAGACTTTTTTCAGCAAAAATATGTAAACAACTTATCGTCTTACATAAGAGACAGTGCATGCTTGCCCGTAGGCTGGTGGGAGGAACAGGTGCTCCGCAGGGAACATGCACAAATATGGGATGAACATATAATAATGTGGGCTAGGTACACAGATTACCTTTTCGTGATTTGGAGGGGAACGATCAATTCAGCAGAACAAATTGTGAAGCAGTTAATTGAATTTGAAATTCACTCATGACATAAGCACGAAAAGAATAACATTTCTTGACATTGAAGTTTAAGTTCATAGAGGCAAGCTGGAAACAAGACTCCACAGAAAGGATAGAGCAGGCAACACAACCCTTCATGCCTCCAGCTTCCACTCTAATCACACCAAATTAAGCATTCCTTACGGTGAAATGCTACATGCAAGGAGAAATTGTAGCACTGAGAGTGAATAAAAAATACCAAGATAAAATGGCCAATTAAAGAGATAAATTATCTCTTTAATAGAGAAAGCCCACTAAGTAGCCAATAAAGAATGAGGAGGGGCAATTTTATTCTCAAGAGCAAAATCTAGAGAGAAGGAAAAAAAAGCCACACTGAGATTCGTAACTACATATAATATGCAGGATAAGGAATTCAGGAGTCTGTTAAACAAAAACTGTCATGTATTAAGATCAGACCCTGTCATAGGGAATGCATTACATAGACACCCTCACATAACATATCAGAGAGCCCCATTACTTAGAGATGGAGTTGTAAGGAGCAGCCCTAAGCTGGTCCGTGAACAGAGTTGGTTAAGACTATCACATAGTTTTAGGAAATGCACTCGCTGCAGGACCTGCAGTATAGGCCAAAACACCACAACATATCACACCCCATTCAGAAGAGAGGAGGTGAAAATCAGGGGGGCATTCGATTGTAAAACAAGTTTGCAGTCTACCTGTTAACTTGCACTTGTAATTTTAGATATGTGGGCAGCACTACATTGTTGCATAGAACGTAATCATACAGAGGTAAAAGACGTTTCTTTATGTTGATCTGAACTGCTGCATGTAAAAGGTTGTAACCAACACATACCTGTCATGTGATCAAGGCCGTTGAAGTGACCGAAACGTCTAATGGCTGATGGATTAAACTGAAAGTTGAATGGCCGCATTTGTGTCGGATATTTATATATATATATATTGTATATATATATATATATATATATATAAATATATATATATTCCAAATGCCTTTGCCCTGCAAATGAAGACACCCTTGTAGCGCTGATGTTAACCTGCAATAAAAGGAGGAAACGAACGCTACGAGGGTGCCTTCAATTGCAGGCCAAAGGCATTTGGAATATTATGTGGCCCGTCAGGGTCACGAAGATTACCCCACCGCCGTTTGGCGGGCCTGTGTGTTTCAAGGGAAACACGTTATACAGAGCAGCGTGCCTTGTGGGATTAGCGTAAGTGAGCATTTGGCTGGGGATCACTCCTGCAGTGACCTGATGGAAAATACCTGATTGAGGGGACTGGAAAGCAGCAGCCACTTTGGATGTAACTTCAACTGAAAACTCTAAGTACCAGAATGCCGAGTTGAGGGCACGCCCAGATCTGCGGAGAAATGCTCACCTGATAATTATTGAAATAAGCCATTCCCGCTTTCTTCCCACATTGAGACTGCTAAGCCATGAATAAGGAAGACTTTTCTGAAACGCGTAGCATTATTGGCAGACACTTGTTCAAGGGTGAACTCTGGCACGCTGCTGCTAACCTGCAATAAAAGGAGGAAACAAACGCTACGAGGGTGTCTTCATTTGCAGGGCAAAGGCATTTGGAATATATATATATATTTCACTGAAAAAACATAGGTTTAAGGGGTGTTATAGTTAGCTGGACATTTCACTCGCACAAAACCATTGAAATTCCACCGTTATAGTTAGTTGTACTAACTGTAACTCTCGCACCGCAATCCACTGCTGATGATGTCACATATTACATCATTCATGACAAGGTCAGTGACATCACTGATGACATCACTGATGACATCATCCAGTGAATGTGGTTTGGTTTGTTATTTAAATATGTATTATTTATATAGCAATCTCCATTGAAGAATGAGTGGATATATAAATATCTGGATGGAGGATTTAGTAGCAGTGTGATTGACTGTTTACTTGACTAATTTATAGAATCTCACTAAACATATTGGATAGTGACTAAACTGTGTGAATATATGTATTACTTTGTCAGTTGTTCTGTAAAATGCTACACCAGTTGGTTAGTGGCTACGTGAAAGTCTATATTAGTTATTGATTAGTTAACTGAGTATTTGTATGAGAGAGTGAATGTGTGTGTGGTTCAGTGAGGGGTGTGTGACTGCTCAAAGATCTGTGAGTAGTTGATTCAGTAGGTATATGAGGTTAAGACTACATGTTATAACTGTTGTTTGGGTGAGTGAATATCTTTACGGGTGTGGTGATGAGCAAATATATCTCTCAATTGTTCATGTCCAACAAACTAGAAAAATAAAAGGCAGTGTATGTGACTTTTGTTGTATATAAATAATTATTCATAAGACTCAGTGATTGCATGAGTGACTGTATTAATACCTGTATACTTGTAATAGAGATTTTAAAACACACTAAGTATGAGTTACTATCTCTATGAATAAATGAAGTGGTGTTTGTACAAGTGTGTAGCTAGGTAAATGTAAGTATGATCCATTGGTTGCATAAGTGAGTAGGATGACTGCATAAGTGAATAGGATGTGTGCTAGTGTGTAATGTCGATACAGGTGTATACGTATATTTGATAGTGTTGTAGCAGGGATTTTGCTCATACACAGAACTGCGCATAGAGACTTGGAACCTCAGTGAAGTAGGGTGTACCAAAACTCACCTTAGTAGCCAAAATCCCCTACCAGACTAGCAATCAGTGTCTCATTGGTTCTTCCATAACCCCAATGATTAGACAACCCAGAACATGGAACTTAGAATACCTCAGGCAATGTGGAACCCATGAACACTCTTTCGTTATACTCTCATACCAGTCCAACACAGGGAGTAAAAAGAGACACGAGCAAGTTTGAAATATTTATTTCTAATGCCATGTTCTCATGCGCAGTATCTTAGCTAATACAAGCAAACCTATTAAAAGCAACAAGATTATCAGCATAGTTACTATTCCATAAAATACAAAGGGAGAAAGCATGTTACAATGCTAGATTGAAACAGGTTAGAATACACCTATATCGCACCCTCCCTTGCTAGTAGGTTATTTTATATCTACAGAAGGTCTCTTGGGATTACAAGGGTGGCCCCATACCTCTGGCCCTAGCAGAAATGGATCACATCAGTTTCTGTAATAGCTCTCTGCATGCGAATGTTCTCCAAGTGTGTGTGATCATGCCTACGCAGTGCATTATTAAAACGCGCCAAACTCAGAGGAGGCCACAGCTGCATATATGTTATGTCTAGAATGTGCGCTGATCAGTCCGAACAACAACCACTGTGTTGAAATAACGTTGAAGGCCTCAGCACTCACTGTTCAGACAAAGCTTACCAAGCAAGTCTTCTAATATAGAAAAACATATTATTCTCGTGTGAAGCAAAACACTCTGCTAAACTCTAAACATTTATAATAATGTGTGCCGTGTGCAAAGGCAGCAGAAAGGAAAAATGGTGTTTAAACTTCTAATAAGCTCATGCGAACTTAACACAGTGTAAATGCAAGGCTCATCCCCATGACACCCTCCCTTGATCTGAGCACGCATAAGAAAGGGGCAAATTTGGGAAGCAGAGTTCAAGAACAACAGTCAGAACCAAGTTCAAATTGCACAGTGAAAAAACAGGAAAAAAACTCAATAAAATGAAGGTACTTCAAATCAAGTCATTTTAGCCATGGACATAGGGTAGTCAATAGGCCTGGGTAGAAAAAAATGAAGAAGAAAAAAATCAAAAATATCCGATGTCCAACATGTGACCTTGGTCATGGAAGAGAGAGAAGTGATGACACATCTCAATCCAACAATGTATATGCAAAATATGTAGCAACAGCCTCCAATAGGAAGTCACTGTTCTCATCTGAAAACATTTCAGCCATCCGATTCAGCAAAGGGAAAGAACATACATGTTCTTCAATTACCGGAGCCTCTAGCACCATCAGAGGGCAACTCAGTGTGTCTTCAATGAAGCTGCGTGCCAAGAAATCTTGCGCCGCTGCGAAAACATTCCAACGTCCCAGGACTCCATGCATCGCTGCAAAGGCCATAATCTCTTCGCCAGAACAAAGCAATTCATGAGCAACTAAGGGGCTCATCAGTTGATCATAATCCGCATTGGGAGACACCGTATTGCAGAGACACAAATCCAGGGACCAGTCGAAATTGCAACTCAGGCAATGAAAGACAGGCTGGACGCATGTAAAGAAGGAAAATCGAAACGATAATCCATAAGCCGCACTCAATGTAGCAAGAGGTAGCGCGCCATAACATTTAAGCATTCGGTCGCGGAGCAGCAACAGCCGCGACAGATCTTCGCGCAAGACTGGACGTGCATCCATTTTGAAATAAACAAAACAACAGAAGTACGCCTGCAACCAGAGCGAGCATTAAGGGAAATCCACCAAACAGGCTGGAAAAAATCGAATGAAAAAAAGCCAGGAACACACCAAATATAGTTTGAAAAGAAGTCACAAGGCCACTGCTAACAACTTTAAAAAAGTGAGCCAGCCCTGTGGTGGAGGATGCATTAAAGATAGTGTGAATTAACTCACAGAAATGCAAGGGCAAATCCGTGTTTAATAAAGCATGCACCTCTGTGCGGGTGTTTGCCACGTGAAGGACAAATGTTTCACAAGCAGATGTGAGGGCGACTTCTTTCTGAGACAGTAGAGCTCTTATACGACTCATCTTGTTGTACTCTGCTTTCAAGGTCGGAATCGTCGGCCAGATTGAAACATCAAGCTTCTACATGCTCAGTGACCGTAACCACGTAAGGAATTCCGGCTACCATCCCACAACAATCTTCATTATTTAAAAGTAAATAACTTCCGTTTGTCAGTAACGTGAATGTGAGTATGATAGCAGGTCCCGATGTACCTTTCTAAACACAGGCTAAATTCGGCTTGTTCTGGTTACAAGAGCCATGTAATTGGATATTCCTACACATTAATGAGTGATCTGGTGTTGTAGTGCAATCTTCACCATTCAAGTAAACCTCTTTTCCCTCCCTAAGGCACCTATAGGTAAATGGTAGCGACCAAGCTTCATGAAGATAAGCGGTGCCCAGAGGTTTATATCTGCCTGTTGCATAGTACTTCATACAGGCCTCGAACTTGAAAAAGGGAAAAGGTAAAGTTATCAATCCGTGGATAAGCCACGTTGCAGAATTTGTTTCGGCCACAGAAAAAGGTAATGGTTCTAAGTTTTCAATGTGTAACATAGAAAATGTTGCATTTTTCATTGACATAAAATTTAGCTTTTCAGTCAAATTAAAAGAGCAAATAATGATGAAGTATTCATGTAGTGCCATGGCACTTTTCCAGATTTCAAGGTCTGCAAGGACCATGCAAACTGCATATTAGAACGCAATTGATTTTGGCCATGGTACAAAACAGACACATCCTCTTGCACAATATCAACAACAGATGAAACAATATTATCTAATGTGTAAATGCGGGAAGAAAGCGTGTTACTGCTGTTATCTACAATGGCTAGCACTTTTTCTAAATTTGCCTGATCTATAGCTCTAATGCGGGAAGCACAATCAATTTGGGACAAATTCCAAACTTCGTTGTAAATAGCATATATCCATCTTTTAGATCTGCCGGAAGCCGGGCCCTTGACAAAATCATTCAGATCAACATCGTCAGTCAATTTAGTTAAATGCAGCTTAACTGACGCCAAAGTGGTGGAATGTTTGAGCCAACTCTGACATATTTTGCCTACAGAATAGGTAGTCACAGAATGGCCACTTTCAAAATGGGGATCCACCCTGACCTGTGTGTAGCCTGGAGCTAAACCCAGAAAACGATGCTGGCAAGAATCTGCACTTTTGTGCCACAGCAACCAACCCTTAGGATACAAACTGGATATGTTAAAGGTAGAATTCAGTAACAGAGCCTGTAAATCTCTGATCGAAAAATTGGTATTATTATTCCAACCGGAATATTCTTCTAATTCAGAAAAAGAAGGAGCATTTAATTTTTTAGTAGTAGCCAATCCAAAGCAAGTCGTTTGTGAAATCGTAGAGTTCAAAAACAACATATGGTTCAGGATGAGGCATGCACGATGCAAAGCCTCTGTGCCTTGCACTTGCCAAACTTTAGAACCCCAAACAGATTTAAGATCAATAGTATCTTTCCACAACTCGTAGCTCCCAACAGCCAATTGGTCTAAAAAGGACTTTGAATACAATAATTTTGTGTGGGTAAGTCTAACTTTGGAAGTAGACTTTTCGGTCATTTTAAAATAAAATGCATTGGTGTTTGACTGATTAAAATCAGTAAAATAAGTGAACCTCTTCAAAAGAGAAGTGGAACTGCCTTGTACAAGAGCAGGACAATGTTCCCATTGTGTATAATTAACTATATTTCTCCTGATGTTAGCCTTATGCAGGTAGTGATTGCCAAAGTGTTGATAACAATACAAATCACCATAATTTGCAGAATCTAGATACAAATCTTCAGCATCATAGGCAGCATAATATTTCAAATCAGAATACAAAGCTCCTACGGCCTGAACATCCCAATCATTAGAACATATATTTTGTTTAATCACATCCCCCATAGAAACCCTTAGGACATTTGGGACATTAATAACCTCTGTGGGTCCGTGAATTTGAAATCTAATAGCATCCCACACAATCCCATCTAAGACGGGCCAAGCAGTTATGTTAACAAAAGCCAGATCCCTCTTCAATCTGTGTGATGAGGAATGGGGAGCCAATGTTCTGGTAATATGTCGAATGCATGTTGTCTCTTCAACATAGTGTCCGTTGACAAGGCGGAAAAAATACACCACAAATCCAATAGACATGAACAAGTATTGAAAAAAGCACCAACCAAATGTAGGTCCAAGGAGGAATCAAAAAATGTTTTTTAAACCATGATGCAAAAATAGAATCCTTTGAAGGGGTCTTCGATGAGTGAGGGTCAGTGTCAAATGAAAATCTGGACTCCGTAGCCAAACAAGTTTGCAAATAGGGCATCGATAAGTCAGTGGGGTAAGTATATTCAGTCTCATCAAGGTGAGCATCAGATGGAGAACTTAACAAAGTACTGGAAATTGCAGGCATCTCGAGGGCAACGTCAGGCCTGTGGTTAGGAGCCGGAGACAAAACAGAATTTCTCAAAATCGATGGACATGAGACCGCAGGAGTCATACTAAGAAGAATCGGCCACTCTGTAGTTTGACATTGTCAACGGAGATGTACCTTTGTTCTTTACGACCTGGAAGTGGTGGTAAAATGACTGTTCTTGTGCCCTTCACACCAAGCACTGGAACTGGAGCTCGATATGAGGGACCAAATTCTTTCTTGTTTTCGATCTTCTTTCGAACCAGTTCCCCAACTTGGGGTAGCCAGCCAACTACCGAAATCTGCAACGCAGCATCAGATGTGGAGGGCAAGTGTTCCTTTGCAAGACGGTCTCTCGTCTTTTGTAGATCCTGTAAAACATGACAATGTTCATCTACGTCAAAGGAGGCAGCAAGTGCCGCCTGGTCTAGACCGTCAAGGTCAGGGACGAACATTTTGATACCAAAGAGCATTTCGTATGGGGTCCGCCCACCCAGAGACCTTCTAGGGAGATTATTAAGTGCATGTTGCACGTTATTTAGGTGGGCCTGACAGTCCCTGCCAGTGCCTATAACTCTAGCTGTCAAAGACTGCTTTAAATCTCGGTTCATTCGTTCCACAACACTATTACCCTCAGGTCTGTATGGAGACGAAAACTTGACTTGGACCCCCAACGAAGTCGTGGCATCCTTATACGCCTTAGAGGCGAAAGCAAGAACCTGATCCAAATGGAAGGTGCCATAGGCAAAAATCCCTACAAAGACACGCAAGTCTCTTATGACAGTTCGCGAATTAGCGCTGCGGTGTGGCCACACCCACACAAAGCTTGTGCAAGAATCAACTGCAACTAAGATGTACTTATACGCAGTATCAGAGGAAAAAGGACCGCAGTGATCTAAAAAAACACAACCAAGTGGTTTGTTAGAAATGTACAACTGTGTCTGGGGTGGACGCGTAGCAGTTGAAGGCTTAATCTGCTGGCAAATGTCACATTGAAGGACAAAATCACGAGTCTGTTTGTACAGTCCCCGCCACCAGAAACGTGTTGTAACTGAGATACAGTAGCCGAAACGCCTGAATGCACAGGCGCAACACCCTCGTGAGCAGCTGTAATCAGTGTGGACCTGCGGTCCGCGTTGGGAATCAGTCTTTCACCAACGTCCGGTATTCACACATAAGGAATTTTATCAGGACTTAAGTGATATGAATACTTCGAAGGGAAACCCTTAGGATATTTACTTCACTTCTCAGTAGCGGCTACAGCCGCTAAGCTGTCATCATCAATCTTACTTTTGGAACGTGTAACTGCTGCAACCAAATATGTAGATATTGCTGTTTTTGCGGCCTCATCAGCCAAACTATTGCCAACAGCGTGAACTCCCACGCGTTAATGACCGAGAGTGTGAATTACATACACGAGTGGCAACTGTTGTTTAAGATCAGTCACTCGAACCCAGATCATTTTATGTTTTATTGTGCTACCCTTGGAATCCCGAAAATTACTCTGAATCCAAAAGAAAAGGTTCACATTGTAATACTGGACACAGTAGTAAGAATCACTCACAATAAGAGTCGTCACACTAGGATCAGCGTACTCCAATGCAAGCATCAGAGCACGAAGCTCTGCCAAATGTGCGGTTCAGTCACCTAATGTCTGTGTATGCACGACATCTGACTTGAACTCATCATTCACTATGGTACCTACCACAATGGTACAAGCTGAAACGTATGCGTGCTTAGACCCATTCGCAACTTGCGCTGAACCATCAGTGTAAATGATACAATGGAAATATTCCAAAGGCCGCATAGTCAATGGCGCAGGATTAACAAACTCATACTGCAAAAACTCTTGTGACTGTAAAGAGGCATCAAAAATAAACATGACATCCGGAGACATCAATGATGCTGCCCATGGTATCCACCGTGGGTGCAAAGCTTTAGAATTTGGTACACTGGCTTTCGTCACTGCCTCCAGAGCAGGATACGGGGTAACAACCAACATGAGTTTTCCCTGCGACAGTGCACGTTCCTTAAGAATCGCCATTTGCACTGCTGTCAAAACTTTCTCCACAGTGGAAAACCGCATTTTAGCCGAAGTGTACAAGTGTGACTTGTAAGCGATAGGTACTGTGTCACCTTCGTTAAAAGTAAGGTAAGTGAAACCCACCGCCCCAGGGATGATTCTTATCACCAGGTTGGTGTGGTTATCACGAGTCAGTAAGAATTTAGATTCTAGAAGATCAGCCTGCAAAAATTGCAAAATGGCTGAATGTTCAGGCAGCCAGCACGATTTGGTAAAAGTAGGTTGTATCAAAGCATACAAAGGCTTGATACGCTGGGCATATTCGGGAATATAGGTACGCCCGAAATTCAAAAATCCCAGCACGGACTTGAATTTTTTCAGTGTTGTAGGAGCGCGCAGCTGTGCACATTTCTCCAAGAAGTGAGGAGCCAACCCTCGACCTTCATTGCTGAGCTCGTAGCCCAGGAACAACACTGTGTACTCAGCAATGTGAGACCCTGCAAAGTTGAATTTGTAACCGAAGTCTGCAAAGTTACAAATTATGCGGTCAACACGACACAGATGCGCCCAAATTTCATCTGTGAGATAGATGTCATCCACATACGAGCACGCATCTGGGTCTACTCTCTCCAAGAGAGAGACAATGCGGGCAGCAAACACACCCGGACTATTCTTATAGCCCATGGCCAAGCGTTTAAATTGGCGTTATTTGCCGGCACTGGTAAAACTGGTCCATTGGGAACTTAGACCAGACAGATTGTGGGCAAAAAAAACGTTGGATATGTCAAGTGTGGTTTTAAACCTTTTAAGCACAAGACCATCCACTAAAGCAGAGCCATGGGTATTTTGTACTGCACAGGTACGGCACTGCGAGTTTAAATGCCAGTATTCCAATACCAAACGGTACGATCCGTCAGGCTTGGTCACAGTAAAAAGAGGGTTTTTCATCAGTGACACACCAGTTTCAATCACTCCTAGATATTCTAATTGTGCAAGGATTTCCGCAACGGAAGCCTTAGCTTCATGCTGAATAGGATATTGAGGTTGAGGCTGTGGCATAGACGGTAAGGGAATCGCGTGATGTGGGGAAAATGTATCCCAACCACAGTGAGTATGGTAGAAAGCTGGGGCAAGGACCTTAGCCCACTCTTCTGCAAAATTCAGCGCATGCTCCTTAGACACTGTGTGCGCGAAACTAGGGAGGATTACCTCCTCCCGTCTCGGAGCCGCGAGAACAAAAGGTGGGGGCCAGTCAGCCTCCGCTAACAAAATGTCATATGTAGTTGTAAGATTTATGGTACGTTGGATGTCACCTTCAATTAAAAGGACAATTCAAAAAGCCTCTCCGGGGGAGTTTTTCTAGTATCAGCTGTCTCTACAACAACATATTGGTCAGTCGCTGTCACGTTCAGTAGTGGACGCAGGGCCTCTCGCACTATGGTAATCTCCGCCAAGCTGTCCAACAACGTCAGCGCCCATGTCTGATTCCGAAGCTGCGTTCTCACTATCTCTGGCATATCTCGCTGTTAAAGCAGCAACTTTCTTTTTCTGAAACTGGGGTCTTTTCTGTGTAGAATCGTCCTGCTTGCCTTTTCCGTCTTTTGGGCGGGGCTAGTCAGAACTCTGCTGGCCGCCCTGACCTCTGCCGCTGCCTCCACTACCGGTCCTGTAAAGAACGAGGAGAGAGTTGATCAGGAACCTGAAATCGATCAGGCGACTTAATCGTAATGCGGTCGCGCAACTCATAAACGCGCTCAGTAGACGCAGGCACTGGTGATGGGGGACGGGAATCCTGCTTCTGTTGCTGTTTCCCCTGTTTTTTATTTCTGTTCCAATTTTTCTTTGGAGCTGTGGTTTGAACATCTGTTTCAGACGTCGCACCCTGAGTTTGTTTTTTATACTTACGAGAAAAGGGATTGACACTTAAACTATTGCGGCCAATGGTCTTATAAGCCTCAGTAATAATTCTCGTTGACTGTCGGGGTTTGTTGGCATCGAGGACATCGCGCAAGGCATTAGCCACCTGAAAGTTCACTGCATCTCCCTTTACATTAGAAAGGACGAGATCGGAAACTACGTCAAATGTGCCAATGAGTCTCATTCCCAATTCAACCGCAGCCTCAGGTCCGTGTTCATCTTGAACACGCTTAATGACCGTCGGAAGGACAACCATTGATGGAGTGCCGAAGCATCTCGTGTACACTGCTGCAAAAATCCTACCCCATGACTCACAGTCACTGGCTTCCGGTACCAAGTCCTTGGGCAAACTAATTGTAAGAATCCTGTGTTTTTCCACGGGACTCGAATTTGGAAAAACTGCCTCCAGGTGGTCAAATTTCTCGGCAAGCCAAAAAGGCATATCATCCTTATCTTGGGGACGCTTGCCCATTGCTGCATTGACCATCAATGGACTTAGCTTCATTCCGCTCGGTCCTGCTGGAAGGGCCGCAACTCCAAGGGCCCCGCCCGGAAAAATGCGGGTGATATATTGAACTAGGGCCCTGATAAAGCTGATCGCAGACTTATATAGGGGCCTCAATTCAGCAACGGGGACAGTCCCCGCACGAGGATGCGGGGTAAATCCAGCCAACACAGGTCAAGAAGCGCCTGGGATGGGCAAAGGACCTAATGTAGCCGCCGTTAAACTATGGGGAAGGGCGCCAATAAACCAAACACGGTGCTGCCATGCAGAAATTGGAACTTCCTGTGTGTGTCCTATATGGAACATATTCCCTGGGCACGGGTGTGTGAGTATAAGTGTGAAACACCTGAGTAACCGCATCCACAGCGGGAAACGTCACCCATGAGTAGTAAATCTCAAAAGGGTATGGCACTTCAGCACTGACTACAAAAATAACTGCCACGCCATCCAAGCCGACATTATAAGCTTGCAAATGGTTACGTACCGCAATGTGACTATGCTGCGGTATGTCAATGTCAGCCATAGCGACACAGGGAAGAAATGGTACAATGTAAAACAATGTAGCACAACTGGGTAGTAATTCAAAAGGAAACCGTTTTTAAAGATTCAAGCTTGAAAAGACCTATGTAAGTAGGTTTGTCCGACACTACTGTTATCCGGAAACAATAGCGAAGGGGTTAAGGACGGATTGAAGTACTACTCAATTGTCATGTAATAAGACCACCAGCGTTGGGCGCCATGTAGCAGGGATTCTGCTCATACACAGAACTGTGCATAGAGACTTGGAACCTCAGTGAATTAGGGTGTACCAAAACTGACCTTAGTAGCCAAAATCCCCTACCAGACTAGCAATCAGTGTCTCATTGGTTCTTCCATGACCCCAATGATTAGACAACCCAGAACATGGTACTTAGAATACCTCAGGCAATGTGGAACACAAGAACACTATTTCGTTATACTCTCATACCAGTCTAAAACAGGGAGTAAAAAGAGACAGAAGCAAGTTTGAAATATTTATTTCTAATGCCGTGTTCTCATGCGCAGTATCTTAGCTAATACAAGCAAACATATTATAAGCAACAAGATTATCAGCATAGTTACTATTCCATAAAATACAAAGGGAGAAAGCATGCTAGATGGAAACAGGTTAGAATACACCTATATCTCACCCTCCCTTGCTAGTAGGTTATTTTATATGTACAGAAGGTCTCTTGGGATTACAAGGGCAGCACCATACCTCTGGTCCTAGCAGAAATGGATCACATCAGTTTCTGCAATCGGTCTCTGTATGCGAAAGTTCTCCAAGTGTGTGTGATCATGCCTACGCAGTGGCATTATTAAAACGCGCCAAACTCAGAGGTGGTTACAGCTGCATATATGTTATGTCTAGAACGTGCGCTGATCAGTCCGAACAACAACCACTGTGTTGAAATAACCTTGAAGGCCTCGGCACTCACCGTTCAGACAAAGCTTACCAAGCAAGCCTGCTAATATAGAAAAACATATTATTCTTGTGTGAAGCAAAACACTCTGCTAAACTCTAAACATTTATAATAATGTGTGCTGTGTGCAAAGGCAGCAGAAAGGAAAAATGGCATTTAAACTTCTAATAAGCTCATGCCAACTTAACACAGTGTAAATGCGAGGCTCATCCCCATGACAGTGTTCTATTGATCATTGACAGCATGTATGAGTGAATCTATAGGTAAGTGATTAGATGTGTGTGTAGATCTAGGAATCACTGAGTGGGTTTTTAGAAGCTTGTATTGGTGTGTCAATGGATTCAAATATGATACTCTGCATTTTACATTGAGTGATGAAAGGTTATACTAGTGTATGATGAGGTGTATCTGATTGTCACATGGATGATGTCATCAGTGATGTCATATGAGATGTCATCAGTGATGTCACTGATCATGTCATGAATGATGAAATATGTGACATCATCAGCAGTGGATTGCGGGCGCGAGAGTTACAGTTAGTACAACTAACTATAGCGGAGGAATTTCAATGGTTTTGTATGAGTGAAATGTCCAGCTAACTATAACACCCCTAAAACCTATTTTTTTCAGTGAATTTCCAAGATTTTTAAATGCTAATTCCTACGTATAACATGTCTGAAACCTATGGTTTTTTTTCAATGAATTTCAAAGGTTTTTTAAATGCTAATTCCTAACTATAACACATCTGAAACCTATGGTTTGTGTTAATTGTTATATTTATTTGCTTGATACTGATTTACTACATTTTTTAAACTATTAATTTTTTTATATTTTATTTTTTAAATTACATTATAATGACATTATACATTACATTACAAAATAAACTTTCTCAGAATGAATGACTTTAGTTTAAATACTTTGCAAATAGACAATAGACTTTTAAGTACAGTAGTTGCAATGGGCAACTCAATTTCAACCACAATGCAACATTGACCTCAATGTGAATTTCTAGTTAAATGCAATTAGTTACTTTATGGATTACTTTTCTAACCACAGGACTGGATCCTAGATTCAGTCCTTTGACATCTCCTGTAAACAGTTGAGTTAAAGCGTTTTGGTTACAGTAGTGATTTTTAAGGAATATTATTGTATTTTAAGAGTTGACACTTTGAATTTTTTTCACATAGAATCACCAATGTTATCCTACGGGAGGAAATTCACTTAGCAGGTAAGTAGTGTTATCGTTACTTTTTCTTACTCAGTGGTGGATCCTGGATCCAGCACTGCTGCATCTCCTGTAAACAGTTGAAAAAATGCGTTTAAGTCTTACAGGTGATTTTTAAAGGAATATTTTTAGTTTGTGAAAATAGACACTTAGAAACTTTTCTGGTGAAAACCAGACAATGGATTCCTATGGAAGGAAATACAAGTTACTGGTAAGTATGGTTACAATTACTTTTCAGGGTCAGTGCTGGGCTAAAAGATGCAGCACTGGGTTCTCTCCTGATAACAGGTGAGTAAATCTGAATTCGTAGTAGATCCAGTAAGCGCCACCGAGCTGCGTAGCAGAGAGATGTAAAAAGGGGCACGGTCGGCACCAACTCTCTGCAACGCATCGCTTCCTGGCGCATACTGGAGGTACCTGGTGGGCTAGTTGGCCCCCAGGGACCCTCAGTAGTGACAAGGAATTAATTCCCCAACTTAAACTGCGCCACAGGGCGTGTTTGCACACATGTGAACTCAGGCCCCACCCCCTCCCTTCACCACTGTTTTATTTGGAGGGGACTGCCTTGCCTCCTCCTGTGGCCATTTATGGCCCCGGGAACCCCATCCCCTTGGGCCGGCAGTTTTTTTTAATGAAAACATTTCATTTTGGGGAGGGGCTGCGTGGAACCCCCTCCCAGGCCACTAATAGCCCCGGGGATCCCATCCCCCGGGGCTGGCCCACTCCATTGGGGACCGTATGAATGACTGTGGAAATCAAGCCAATGAGTAAACAGGGCTGACCCAGCCTCTACTCTATGGATGGTGTTCATGGGATGATCCAGAATGTAAATGGCACATGAAGGAGACAATGGCGGAGGGGAGCTGGCCAACAGCTCATTTCTAGGTATGTATATATGTATTTATTATGAAATACTACAGCCCTGGGTGCGTGGTCGGGGAGGAGACCCGGCAAGATGCATCCCCCTGAGCACACCACACAGGGCCCTTAACCCCCCACCCCCATAATGGTGAGTTTTGGTGGGAGTTTTGCCCCCCTGTGATCCCTCTGTCCCGTAGCACCAGCGCAACAAAGTGGAGATTGGACACTTTCCACCTAGGAAGGAGAAAGCCTGGGAGTCACTGGCCTGGGTGATCAACAGAGCCATGGCAGACATCTTGGAGCTACACCCAGCATGATGTGAGAACCATGGCAGCAACCTGAGAGAAAAGAGTTAGCAGCCTGCGACAGTGCCCCCCCCCCAACACCAGTGGTCTGAGGCTCTTAGCAGCTGCGACGACTTCTGCGACTTGGCCCCTCCGAGTGACTCAGCGAAGGTGATGCGATGGGCGGTTCAGGTATGGGTTGCACCTGTGAATCGACTTCAAGTAAAGGCGGGGGCGGGCCTAGCAGCGTGAAGGCCTTTAGAGTGCTTTGCCCCAGTACTGCTGAATATTGTTTGCCTTTTACTAATAGCCTAATGCCCCTTCAATTAGAGTCCGCAGAGAGCCCTGAACCCAGCATGCTCACAGCACCACAGGGGCAGGATCGTGCACTGATGATTGCAGCAGCAACAGGGTGCTGACCTGACTGTACTACGGCCCCTGGAAAGACCACGACCCCGCACAGCTGATTGGCTGGGCTGGCCAAGGGCCCGTTACAAGAGTCAGAGGTCACGAGAAGCTGACTCCCCCAGTTCCATACCAGAAAGCAGCCTGAGCCTGGGCCAGGCACAGATATATCATGGCCAACAAGGATGACTGGTGGTGAGGCCGGAGGGGTGAGGACCACGAGCTGATTTCAGGTGACAGTGAGGGGCAACCTGGCTGGTGATGTGCAGGCCTCTTGAGAGTTTTCACCCTCCCACACAGTCGACTCTCACCTGCTTACTACTGGCTGCTTAACCCCCCGTTGGTAACCACATGCCATTCAATGGAATAACCAAATCCAGCATGATTGCAGTGACACAGAGGCCAGATCGGACCTAGGCCGGGAGGCGGCAGTAGAGGGCTGCCTAATGATATGCTAACCCCTGGATTAACTTCGCCCCGCACTGGCAATTGCTGATCTCTGGGGCTTGCCAGGCGCCAGTGGGGAGTGATAGTTATTTCAAGGAGATGACCCCCCAGGTACGTGTTGGAAGACAGGCCTGGACCTGGTCTGAGCCTAATCACATGGGGGCCCACAGGGAAGACCAGAGATGAGGTCCAAGGGTTGGGCCTTATTGGGAGCAACAACATACTACACCCAGTTTCTGTGGGCTTCAGTGTTGGGGATGCCAGGTGATTGTGTCTGGGGGAGACACTGGCAAGTAAACTGTATTTAGAAAGAGGAGTCCGCCTGTGCCGACACCTGGGCCCCCTCCGGCCTCTGCTGCAAGTAAGACTCCCTCAACTGCCACAACTCACACCTCCATGATTGGCGACTACTGTCTTCAGCTCACGGCATGACCTGGCCTGCGGTGGCGTTCATCCATTTCTGACACAACATAGTTTTGATGGTCTGGGCCTGCTCTTTGCTGAGTCGCCACCCTTGGAGGTGAAGGTCTGAGATTTGATTGTTGGCGGGGTATGTTGAACCCTCTTTGCTACGTATCACAGGTGGATTGGATCCTCACTGCTCCTACTTTGCAATGTCAGCAAATAAATCAGAGCCTCATCATTCTCCTCGATATGGGATATGCCCCACAAGCCTGACCACCCCTGCTCGGCGGAGAGGAACTCACCATCACTGCCCATGGCCCAGAGCGGCAGCTCGGACTCCCACAACCGCATGATCGAAGAGGTCATCCAACTCATCCTTCCCGAATTTCGTAAAGGCCTCACATCACTCCACCGGGACTGCACCAGGGATATAACTGACTTTGATCAGTCCTTACGCCAGACATGGGCCCACTTAGCCATGGTGGAGGCGACGGTGGCAGACCATGTCCTTGCCATGTCAACTGGACAGCTTGCCTGGAAGAGCTTGCACTCCAACTGGCACTCCAAGACAAAATTGACAACTTAGAAAAATGCTCGAGGCGAAATAATATTTGCATCCAGGACCTAGCCACCTCTATTCTGCCAGCTGATCTTAAGTCTCATGTTCAACCCCTGTTCGCCTAACTTCTGCTGCTTGCTGATGAGTAGCTGGTCTTCCTTGTCCATTCCTACTGGTATCCCATGCAATTCCACTCTTGCTATACTCAAAAGTACCAGGGTGTAGCGAATTCCCCTGCCGCAATCTCTCCTTTACCCTAGACAGCACCTAGAGCATGGATACTCACAAACATTTTTCCAGAGGCCACAAAGCTTGGTCTGTGAAGTGATGGGGGCAGCACTGATGTCAACAGGGTAGAGATCGGGAGACTGGGGGCACTGGCAATAAAGTGGGTATAGGGGAAGCGAAGTATATACATCTAGTGTCTGAATTGCACAATATGAAACAAAAAACTTTGGATTAATACTGGCTTCTCCACTTAACTAAATTGTGTAATCCTAGGCGATTGTTTAATTTCACTTTTCCTCCTTTTTCATTATCACAATTGAGGATCTCAAAATACATAACTCCAGGGAGTGTGCTGTACAAAACCTTCTCCTGTGTTTGACTAAATAAACCATAATACTGTTCATGTACATTATAAAACCCAGGCCATCCAAAGAGTGCATGTAACACGTAACTTGCCTCTTAGTTCACTACTGTCATTGTTGTCAGAGGGTGGGGGTGGAGAATGAAAGTTTCTAAATTCATGTTTGAAAACTGTCACTTTGAAAACAAATATTTCTAAATATTTTGATAAAATCTGTTGTTCTAAACAGTTCTGCATGTTAAGGATATACACATTTTGAATTTTGAACAGACTTTAACACATTTTTAAACTTGTGCTGCAAGATGGCATTAAAAATAAAGGTGTTTCTACATTTAAGCTGAGCAGGACTACCTAGTTACTTTAGTTCTTAAACTTAAATTAACCTCTAATTAAATGCTTGCCTATTTATTTAGCATCTTTTTAATATTCGCCCTGAGTCGAGTTTAGTGCTTCTATTGACCAGGGGGCTGCATGTAAAAGTCAGGAGGGCCGCATGCGAGTATCAGTGACGCAGAGAGACCACGAAGGACGACAAATAGGCATACGGAGCATGTTTGGTTCCACTCATTGCTCGATCTATGGCCCTAATGGTGATAGGGAGGAGTTTTACACCGGTCTTTTCCAGATGATCTCACATTTGTGTCAAGGTGAATTGGTCCTAGGCGGTGACTTTAACATTCCTTTGAATCCTCGACTGGATCACTCTAATCCTCGGAAGGACAACCCTTGTACACCCACAGCCCTAGCTCAGGGAATATTGGACATTACCCTAGTAGATGCCTGGCATCATCACCATCCCCAACAATGGGACTATATATTCTACTCCAACATTAATAAGGCATATTACTGACTCGACTACTTCTTGGTCTCCCAGTCCCTGCTGCCCTACATCCTCGATATTAATAATGACGTTAGCGATATTTCAGATCATGCTCCAGTCTGGTTAATGCTAAGCCCAGCGGCCCCACAGCACCCATTCCGCAGACCATGGGTCCCAAATGAAGTAGTGCTTTGAGACCTGGTTCTACGTGACCACATCGAGGAAGCCATAGAATGCTACTTCCCAGACAACCATACTGGCGAGGTGTTTCTGGCGACCGTATGGGACACTGCATAACAGTCATCAGAGGAAAACTTATCTCCCATACAGCAACATTCAAAATAGTGAACAAACTACGCCAGCAGAAATTGGAGACTCTGATATGACAGGCAGAAGAGCAACATAGGAAGGGAGGTTCCAAAAGGACCCTGAAAGATTTGCACCAATTTAGAGGTGAGCTCAAACACCCCTTGATGAAATTTTCAGCCAAGAAAACGCTCAATAATAATCAAACATACTACAGCACAGGAGATAAGGTGGATAGATTCCTAGCACACAACCTGCGCATCCACTTCACTTTCACTCATATTTGAGAATTAGTGGATGGCCAGGGCAGCCTCCATCGAGAGAGGGATGAAATACTCGAGGTCTTCCAAAGCTACTATTCAGCCCACTACCAGGCTCAACAACTTTATAACCAGCATCAAGATGACTACCTGAGCATCTACCCCTACACCTGGATAGGTCCGAGGACCTGCACCTCCTTGAAGATGATATTTCTCCAGGAAAGGTTTGGGCAGCAATCAGTAATCTCCCTCCACGCAAAGTATCCGGCCAGATGGCTACACTGTCACTTTTTACAATGCCTATACCTCTCTTTAGATAGAGCCCCTGGAGAAGGTGTTCAATTCATTCCTGACCTCCGGAGTGGTAACGGACTCCATGCTGGAGTCTCATATCTACCTTCTCCTTAAGCCTGCCTCACAATGCCCTTCATATAGGCCCATAGCCCTGCTAAATTGCTATGTGAAGCCATTTGCTTCTATCTTGGTCATCAGCCTACACCAAGTCTCGCCATCTATAATTATTCCTACCCAATCTAGCTTCATCACAACCAGCAGGTGAACCGCAATACGTGGCTGGTGGGGGCTCTCATAGAAGGAGACAAATGGCAGAAGCAACATATGGCTCTTCTCTCCCTCTATGTCAAGAAGGACGTTCGATAGGGTAGATTGGAATTATAGCTATAAAGTCCTCTACAAGAACCACTTAGGGCGTATGATGAAAGCCTTTATCCTTGTTTTCAGAAACTTACCGCCAAACTCAAAATAATGGTTCCTTCTCTCAATCAATCAGGCTCACATGAGGCACCCACCAGGAATTACTCTTGTACCCCTTGATATTTGCTCTTATGATGGAACTGTTAGTAGCCAAAGTCCGGCTAACCCAGTGATTAGTGGAGTGGTGGTTGACGCTGTAAAGCACACACTGGCTCTATTTGCTAATGAAATCCTCTGTTTTATAACAGACCTTGACACTCCAATCCCGGCACTGATTGTGTAGCTGGATGCCTTCACTCAGGTATCAGGTTTCAAAATCAACTTTTCCAAGTCACGAGGTATGGGTATAGCAGATACTCAAAACAGCTTAGAGGGCACCATTAGGAGGAGTGGCTATCAATGAGAGACATCAGCAATAGCCAACCTGGGGATCCACTTGCTGCCCCCAGATGAAGGATATGTACTCTTGCAATTTTGCCCTGCTCCTCCTTAATTCCCTCTTCAAGGATTCCTATTGCTGGGGGAAGTTGGAGATTTCATGGTTGGCCAGATTTAATAGTTTGAAAATGAACTTCATGTCCCAGGCTCTTTTATGTCCCCCAGACTCTTCCATTTGCCTTTCCACCTTTGATCTGCACACATATCTGCACTAACATGCTTGATTTTGTAAGGGGGGTTATTCCTCTAGAGTGGTGACAGCAACCCAGAGCAAACCGGTCTCAGAAGGTGGCCTGGGCTTCCCAGACGTTGCAGCCTAGATCCTAGCCACAGGACTTCACCCTTCTTTGTACTGGAACAGGCATTTCCCCCCTCCCCACTCACTGGACTGTTGTGGCTCCCAGCTTCATCTGAGGCGGGAGCCACTACATTACTGTCCCTGGCATCACTACTTCTAGCCTACTGGAGGAAGGGGTAGGAACGTATGGCATTCCCGACTTATCCCTGTCAACTCACCCGCTTGACACACAACCCTAATTTCCCCCCAGGCAAGATCAAGCCACGCTCCTTTTGCTGGGTTCAGGGCCGTTCCCATACCTTAGGTGACTTCTACAGCGGTGAAGACTTGCGACTGCGAGGAGAACTAGTCACGAAATTTGACCTAACCCGATGCAACCTCTACAGGCTAGTCAGGCGCTTCATTGGGCAGATAGGCCCCCCGCACACTCGGCCCTCCAGAGCGATGATACACCCATTGAGTCCATCTATCCTAATAATGTTTGGCATAAAGGCATATCATGGCTATATCAATACCTCCTGCAGCTGACTCCCCTAGAAAAACACGCTTATCTATTGCAATGGGAAAGGGAACTGGCTATTGAGATTTCTGATGACACATGGAGGGGGCTATATGGCAGAGGGCAGCTAAATCATCGATATGCATCTGGTACAAGGAGAATGCTTATAAAATATTGACCCTTTAGTATCTCACGCCTGTTAGACTTGCCAAGATGTTTGGGGGCTCAGATTTGTGGTGGAAGGGGTGCTGGGAGCGAGACACATTTTTACAGACCTGAGGCCGTCTTACCGGAATGCCCTGGGGTGCAACAGGCGTTTGCGCCCACTTTGTTTGCCCCGGGGGACTTTGGTATTACAAAAGGGGCTGGAGATGCTTGTGTTGCCCCTTCGGTAATACCAAAAGCGATAGTGTACATAAAGCGCCAGAGATATCATCAGAGGGCATTCCCTCATTTGCATGGGGGCATGGCCCCACGCAAATGAGGAAATCCCTTTGTTTCTGCTCCTGCTCTGCATTACAGATGCAGGCACAGAGGAAAAGGACCTGTCAGGAGGCACACTGTCAGTGCGCCAGCTCAAAGGTGGCACACTGTAAGTGTGCCCCTTAATAGCAGCCCTCTGGAAGGGGAAAAGGGAGTCCTATGGAGCCCCCAGACATACCCTTGCAGGTGGATGCAGTCACTCACTGCACATGCCTGCAAATGGATCTCTAATCCCCTTCAAGTGCAGGTGGGTTGCCGCCTACACAGTGAAACACGGAGCGGCTTCAAAGAAACCTCTCAGTTTTTCACCTGAATGCGCTGTCTCCAGGGCAGTGCGAGTTTGTGGCTGTCCTGGGGGCAGCACCTTCACTATAATGTGGCGCATTGTCCTGGTTAGTGCCGGACGCACGTTTTGAAAGGTGCAACCCGCGCTAACCAGGAAATTGTGCTGCGTATGTAATGGTGGTCATGCCCATTGATCCAGACTTTTTGGGTAGAGATTCAGCTAACAGTGCAGACCATCATGAATGTCTAACTACCGCTAGACCCACTTAAGGTCCTCTTGGGCGACCTGGGGAGAGATAGAATCTGTCCCATGATGACCTAAGGCTGGTTATTCTCCCATCTGCTCCTATGGTACAGTGTGTGTGGCACAAATGTTGAGACAACCCCTACCTCTTTCTCTGAACATGTGGTAGGGGAAGGTTTGGGCCCTCTATGCCATGGAAAAATTGACTGTCATCATCCGCAACCACTTGGCTAAATTGGACGTCAATGGCGCCCTTTTGCTGCCCATTTCAAGCGACTGCAGTGAGCAGGAGGGCTCCAAATGACAACGTCCAAAACACTTTGTGCATCCAACGCCACATCATCTTCCCCCTTGATGTTGAGGAGGGAAGTATAGGAACTTGACTTCTACAACGAGTACCTTGATTGTTGTCGCTTCACTTTCCCTTCTTCCCTTTCCTTCTCTCATTCATTTCCCATCTCTTTCTGGGGATGTCTGAGGAAACATTGCAAGCTTAGTTTTATTCAGTGCCCAGCCTGGGAAGGGTCATGCCTTCTTTGACCTCCTCATTATAATCATGAGTATGTGGGCTGCGTTTCCCTTTTTCCAAGAGTAATATTCATTGCTTCTAGTGGAACTGCACTGTGTAAAAAAAAAGCAGACATGAAAGCAGAGATTGGCCCACCAGCTTAGGTACTGAAGTGGGCTACATTGTAGGTGGATGTACATAACTAGAAGCCATCAATCACAGAGAAAAGAGCTAATGGTTGAAGTGGGCTGACCCATTGTCTCATGCTGTATGTTGTTGTAAGCCTGATGAAAAGGGTAATGGCATTTAAAGAGACCAATTGATGAAGAGGGATGACCTAAAGCCCCTATATGCGTGTGTGTTAGTCTTTTTTAGGTGGAGGACTGCTATTCTGTATGGAATCGATCTACAACATCACCATCCCTCTAAATCTTTCCACTGCAAAGTCTGTTTTTACAGCAAAACCTTTAAGTGTAGGATTAGCCCAGTGCTGTCCATGCCAAGCTTGAAAAGTGACAAAGCCTTTTGTATTTTTCAGCATACTGATATATATATATATATATATTCACTGAAAAAACCATAGGTTATAGACCATATATAGTTAGGAATTAGCATTTACAAAACCTTGAAAATTCACTGAAAAAACCATAGGTTATACACCATATATAGTTAGGAATTAGCATTTAAAAAACCTTATTTTACTCACACAAAACCATTGAAATTCCATATATAGTTAGTTGTACTAACTATATATCGCGCACCCGCAATCCACTGCTGATGATGTCACATATTACATCATTCATGACATGGTCAGTGACATCACTGATGACATCACTGATGACATCTCAAATGACATCACTGATGACATCTCAAATGACATCACTGATGACATCACTGATGACATCTCAAATGACATCACTGATGACATCTCAAATGACATCACTGATGACATCACTGATGACGTCATCCAGTGACTGTATAATTCTGTAAAGTTAAAATATGTCTTACATATTTAAGAATTAGTGGATGTATAAATGTCTGGATGAAGGATTTATTAGGTGCATGACTGACTGTATGAGTGAGTGGTTAAATGTGTCTCACTGAGTGCATGGGTTAGTGACTAAACTGTCTCAATTTGTGCATCATTATGTTTGTTGTTCTATAAACTGCTGCATGTGTTGATCATTAGCTATATGATTAACTATATGCGTTATTGATTGGTTGCCTACGTATTTGTATGGGAGACTGAGAGTGTGTATGGGTGGCTGGGAGGTGTATGACTCTGTGCATAGATGTGTGAGCAGTTGATTCACTAGATGTATGGGTTCAAAAGTGCATGTGGAAACAGCTGTATGGGCGGTTGACTGTGTGCATGAGTGTATGGGTGAGTGAATGGATATCTCAGTGCTACATGTCAAAGTAAGTACATATGTAAAACACAGTACATGTGAGAGTTGGCATATATAAATAACTGTGCATAAGAGCCAGTGAATGTGTGAGTGGCTGTATGGATCATTGTGAACTTGTATCAGGGATTGTATAAGAGAGTAAATATGTGTTAGTATATCTTTGAATAAGTAAGGTGTGTATAACTGTATAGTTGAGAAAATGGATGTGTGATTGATTCTTTGCATGACTGACTAGGTGTGTGTGTAACTCTATGGATGAGTGACAGTCTGTGAGTGTCTGTTTACACTTACTGTATCTAAGGTTATATTAGAGTCTGAAGAGCTTCATCGTATTATCACATGAATGATGTCATCAGTGATGTCATCAGTAATGTCAAATGAGATGTCATCAGTGATGTCATCAGTGATGTCATTTGAGATGTCATCAGTGATGTCATCAGTGATGTCATTTGAGATGTCATCAGTGATGTCATCAGTGATGTCATTTGAGATGTCATCAGTGATGTCATCAGTGATGTCACTGACCATGTCATGAATGATGTAATATGTGACATCATCAGCAGTGGATTGCGGGTGCGCGATATATAGTTAGTACAACTAACTATATATGGAATTTCAATGGTTTTGTGTGAGTAAAATAAGGTTTTTTAAATGCTAATTCCTAACTATATATGGTGTATAACCTATGGTTTTTTCAGTGAATTTTCAAGGTTTTGTAAATGCTAATTCCTAACTATATATGGTCTATAACCTATGGTTTTTTCAGTGAATTTCATTGGTTTTTTAAAAGCTAATATCTACAGAAGTAAAATGTATTCTTCTTTAAATCCAAAAATATATTTTATATGTTTATTAATAATTTTTTTTTTATATTTTTTTTGTTTCGCTCCCGGTCCGCTAACCGGGAAGCTTCCCGTTAGCTCAATTCGATTCCGCGATCCGGTCCGCGAACCGGTAACAAATCAACATAGTGACGGTATTGCGTTGCCGCGTAATGCGTCTTATGACGTACTGCGTTAGCGCACCCGGAAGTGCCCCGGGGCGCGGACCGAGGCGCGAAACGCAACTCCCCGGAAGCGATCCGCGGCGCGAAAGCGCGACGTATCGCGTTGCCGCGAAATGCGTCTTGTGACGTATCGCGTTAGCGCACCCGGAAGTGTCCCGGGGCACGGACCGAGGCGCGAAGCCCAGCGAACCGGAAGCTAACCGGGGAGCGTTCCGCAGCGCGTAACATGAAAGTTAGAGGTCATGTGACTTGTTAATAAAGCTTTTCATTGGTTCATTTCACTTTTAGTTTCATAATTATGGAAGGCTAGGTCAGGTGACCTAAAAATAACACTTTTCATTGGTTGAGAAGTATTGTTTTTTCCAAATGATGAAAACCACTCCTTCTTTCCTCACTCTGACTTTCATTATTGTGAGAGGAAGACCTATTTTGCTTCTTGGAAGACCTATTTTGATTGTATGAAAATGGCTTCACTGATTGCTTCAGCTGGTGCACCCCCACCACCACCTCCACCTCCTCATGGGAAGAGAGGACCACCTCCCCAGGTGGTTACCAACACTGAGGAGGAAGATGAAGAGATGGATGAGGAGGGAGAACAACCACAATTTCTTGAAGAGTTGCCCCGGGTTTCAAGAAAGAAACCCAGTTTCATCTGGCAGTTTTTTTCCATCCCTCGTGGCCAAAAAAAGGTCAATGCCAGGTACGCAACATGCCTCATATGCAAGGAACAATTGTCCAGAGGGACGGACAAAAAATACAGCTACGGTAATCATACCATGCATAGGCACATGACGAGGAAACATCCCTTAAATTACAGCCGGGCGGAATTAAGGGATATGATGGACAATCCTCGACCAACTCCTGTGACGAGACCAGCAACATCGGTTTCTTTATCACCAGAGGAGGCACGGGAAACTGTGCCAAATATCCAACCCAATTTTGGGAACATGATACACTTATGTATGCGCTGTCGTGCATTATTAGCTTGTGGCAACATGAGCATCAATGCACTGAACCTGGCGTATGAACACCATGATTGCCCTAACCGCCCCCAGTAATTTTTTTTTGCTCCTGTTGAGCCCTTTTCAACGCCTGTTTTTTGTTGTTTCCCCCCCCCAAAAAAACCAAAAAAAATATAAAATCGTTCAAAAAATACAAAAAAAACAAAAAATGTTCAAAAAATACAAAAAAAATATAAAACAACAAAAATATAAAAAAAAAAGTTCTTTTCAGAACTACCTTCCCTTTCCAAAAAAATTGCTACAATGTTTAGCACTCTGGCAAGCTCTCTTTCTTTTGGTTCGCTCCCGGGTTAGCTTCCCGGTACGCGGACCGGGAGCTAACCAAAAAAAAAAATTTTTAAAAAAAAAAGAGTAAGTATAAGGAAAGTAAACAGAGAGTGATGTTTCAAGAAAGACAGCTATAGGGAGTAAAGAAGAGATACTGTTTAATAGATCTATTTACCAAAGAACAGACAGAAGAGGGTATAATTGTGAAAAACAAAATAGATAACGAAGTGAAAGAAAAACAAGCATTGGCATAGCCAATAGGTATCGACTTTGGGACCTTCTAAGTATTTAGTTATGCAGCATAATATCCTTGGTGCAGCAACATCAACTGTTGCATGGCTAAACACGTATAAGGTCCCAAAGGCGAGACCTATTGTCTATGCCAATGCTTGTTTCTTAAGTAGAATTGCAATACGTATGGCTCTTCCATGTAAAAAAATCTTATCTTGTGCTCTAAAGATTGCTAAAGTCTCGACAGAGAACAGGCTAGATTGTAAGTAGGGTAAATTGCGCTTGGTGATCTGTTTGAGGGAGCGTCTGCTTTGCCTGGTGTCTTTGGAGAGCAATTTTGATTGTTATACTGGACAATATAGCCCTAATGTAAATAACATAGGGGCATATTATCAACATAGGCAATAAAAGTTTTGCAGCTTTTATCGGCAGAAATGTGTCGCTAAAGCTGCTTTTGCGGCAGAAAACTGCCGCTAAAGCCGCTTTTGCACCAGTTTTCTGCCAATAAAAAGAGCAATAATTTTATTGGCTGCATTCATAATATGCCCCTTAGTGTGCTTCAACTACACAGAGAAAGCATTATGAACAAATAGTGATACAGTGATCAGTCAAAGACACTAAGAGTAATAGAGACGGAGTGAGTGAACAAGAGTGAGGAACTATGAGAAGAGAGGGACTGAGAAAAAGAGTGGAAGGAGTTGAGTAAGTAGGTAATAGAGAAAGGAATGAGGGAAGTAGCAAAGGCAGGAAACTGAGGATTAAAGAAATGAAGCAGTGGAACTAATAGTAGTTCAATGTGATAGAAATGTAACGAAAAGAGTACAAAATACTTACCTTATAATTGTCGTTAAATTCCTCACTTTTTATTTTTATACTTTCAATCTGTGAAAGAGAGAACAAACATTTGAAAAATATAAAAACATGTATTAAAAAATTACAAAAGACAAGGGCAAAGATTGAAGGACAAACAGTTTTTCAATAACTTTGACACTTACAGAAGCTACACAGTCCTAAAGATATACATTTTAAACTAACACTATCTTGATGCAGATGAAGTGAGGCCTATCTTAAAACATGGTGCATCTTTTGCATTGCTGTTGTCTCAGAAAAGTGTCGCAAGACACTAAAATTTAAAATAAATGCTTCAGGATGCCAATAAGATGTCTACTATCCAGAGTTTTGTTTCAGGTGAGGCCTACTCAGGGTTGTAGATGAAATTTCGAGTTGTTGAAGAGAATAGAGGACATAATACATGTGAAGGTCTACCAATGAAGTGAGTCATGTCCACTGCAATCTTCAACAAAGTCCAAACCTCCTATGTTTCCCTGGACAGACCTAAACTTGATCTGCACAATGTGATTCGTAATGATAGGAAACACACATGATGTAATTGAAATACATGCAATTTATTTTGCTCATTTCACAATCACATCACTTGTGTTTCCTTTGCTTAGGTATCTCATTGTGCAGATGTAGTCTAGCATATCAAAGAATACGCAGAAGTGCAGCACTGCATGCAACAACTTTGACACTTACAGAAGCCTCACCTTCTCCATGCCTCCTACACAGTTCTACATATACATCATAAATGCAAACAGTACAGAATTAATTATACATGTTAAATGGTTTATTTTTGCTGTTCTCAGAATGTATCAAAATTCACTAAAAACAGTGACTTGAAGGTATTCATCATGTAACAGCGGGGAAAAAAAACACAATCAAAATGATTGTGTTTAAAAAACCCATACAACATCAGAAATCAAAAATCAGAACTCCTTAAAGTTAACTTACTTTCCATGACGTCCAAGGATGTCCTATGAATAGCTTACACTCTTTTGTGCTGTTATTACTTTCAGCCCGCCACTTTCTGAAAGAAAATCTCCATCGTTTTTAAAAACATGTTACATACAATAAATGACTTCTTGCTCTCTACCACAAGATTCCACAAGGCCAAATCTTGTCAGAGCCATGTATAACTCTTGGATTTCTTGTTAGCCAATCCCATCATTTGGCATTCCCGCAACTTTCAGAATTAAAATGTTGAAGATCATTTTCACAATCCTGGAATAGTAATATCTTCCCCTTCTTGCTCAGTCATGTTCTACATTTCCTATGACACTGATACTGCTTAATATGAAGCAGACTTACACTACCTCTATGACTACAACAATTATTTAATTCTCTACATCACTTTTAATCACAAAGCAAAGTAAAACAGTAGACAGCATTGCAGACTTACATTCCCTCTACTCCATGTTTTGATTGGCTGCTTCAATTAGCTTATAAAAAGAAACAGTTTTTCTGAACTCATTCAAAGTGCACATATATCTCCATGATGTCCAGTCCTATGATTAGAAGTTGTGTCTCTGAACTACACTTATCCTCAAGGCCAAATTGTGTAGGAGCCATTAGAACTTCTTGAAATTCCACAGAGCACATCCCGAGATTATTTCCCTAAAATTTTGGTTTTAAAAACACCAGGTAAGAGTTTTTAAGGTCATACGGCAATTTTTTTTTGAAAATTAAAACAGAATCATTGCAGAATGACCAGCCATTTCTAGACTTTAAATAAGCTGTGTAATGTCCTGATGATATTGAAGGGCCGTCATGATATATAATTGCTGTAGTTACAAAAGTCCTTCCTGATATTGACAACTGCGAAGCTACAACATTTTTTATTAAAGTTGTCAATTTTGTTCCATCAGGCCTACATCGTTGGAACATTAAAATGACGTACTGGCCATATGTTCGTATAAATAATGTGGACATCATTTCAGATTTACATTGGCTACACTCCATGTTGTGATTAGCAGCTTTTACTAGCTTATTAAAGGAGACTGATTTACTGTCTGGCAAAGTTAAATATATAAATCTTTCTGAGTCTACACTAGTAGTACTTGATATCATACAGTTCTCGCAGTCATGCTGCCATTGATAAGAAAGCCCAAACAGCTGATCTACATCTACACCTTCAGCATGTAATACATCAAGCATATACATTAAAAACTCCTGACAATCTTGCTGAATATTTTGAGAGAATTGTGTTTGGCCTGAACATCTGTCTAACAGATTTCGAATTTCAGACACACTTTCTATGTTTCTTCTATCAGTGGTACATTTCTCTAACACAGAATTTAACAAACCGCAAAATCTTTGATCAGAATTGACCACAATCTCTTCTTTTACATTTTTTAGAGAAAACAAAACATTAATTACTACATTAGCATAGCAGTTGACACCAGAACTGTTTTCAAACTGAAAACCAACAACATCTTCAACAGAATCCTTTTTGTTTCTGCTTGTAATTTTAGGTTCATTCACTTTTTGTCTTTTTGCTATAACCTCCCCAGTATTGTTCTCATTTCTTCGTTTCCGGCCTACCAGACGTTTCTCAAACAAAGGAAACTGCGGCAAATGTGGCGCATACTCTCTTCTTAACCTATTGTATTCCTTAACACAATCTAGATCTGCACAAATGTTTGTGACATCACACTCAATCAAGTACAATCCCGATAAAGTTCTAACTCGTGACAATGCCACATATGCCATACCCTCCTTGAACACAGAACTGCCAATATTCACCAATGCACTGTCTACACTTAAACCTTGCGATTTATGGATTGTCACCGCATATGCCAAGCAAACTGGAAACTGCTTACGGCGAACATATAAGTCTTTTACAAGCAAAAATCTAGCAGAACAACGAGCAATTAGCTGTACTTCCTCAATGCCATCAAATTTAATTTTTAAAAATTCAATTCCATCTCTATTTCTGTATTTCACAAAATCAACAACATTACCCATTGATCCATTTACCAGACCTCTTTCAACATGTAAATTCCTTCTTAAAATTATACGGCAGTTCAAGCACACATTCAGAGTCTTTTCAAAACCTGCAGTTTTAGATATACTCTTCTCTAATGAATCCAATTTTGTTTTCAGATTCTCAGACAAAATAATTGTTGATCCCATATGCTCTACTCTATCAATAGCTTCCAGTTTCACAATCTCTTCCTTTTCTAAATGCAACATTTTGTTGTTAAATTTGGCACATTCTGCAAGAGTTGGCATCAAACATATTCCAGATTTCTTTTCAGTAATTTTCTGAAAAATATTCTCAGGCACAACATCTTGTTCTGGATATAAATTTGACAGTAATCGTGCATGTAAAGCTTCTTTCCCATGCTCGGTCACTTTTCCAATTCTAACATCTTGTAGAATAGTCTTGTAAACTTCATCCTTCGCCTGACGCATATTTTCATGCAGTTCAGCATAATTGAAGTTTAACCATATATTGACGTTGCCAATGCTGCCTAGGCACTTCCTGGTATCTTCATGCGTGAGCATTTTGAACACAGGTTGCCCTTTCACTGGTGTCAGCTGCAAAAGATCTCCGAAAACAATGATGTGTTTGCCACCAAATAACACATCATACTCTGTTTTGAGAACTTCTTGCATCCTCAAATGCACAAAGGCAAGCATGACATTGGAAACCATGCATACTTCGTCAATGATAAGAAGTTTCATTTTCCTCAAGATTCTTGAAACTTCAAAACAAGCATCTCCAGATAGCTTGTGATATTCTAATTTGTTGTCATGCTCCACTGGCAGCATCAGTAAACGATGTAAAGTAATCCCTTTAATATTATGTGCTGCCAGTCCAGTTGGAGCAGTGACAACACAAGACAGCGATGACTCTGTCTTTTCCTGCAAATAGCATGAAATTGCTTTAATGAGGAAACTTTTTCCAGTTCCCGCTTCTCCACTCACGTACAGTCGGACAGGCTTCAACGACGTACATGAGCACTCTTTCTTATCATGACTTAATCCATGATCAATTTGCATGGTAACTTCGTCATATATTTTCCTCTGCTCAACGTTGAGTTGCCTTTCCAACTCTTCTAAGTTAACCGCATCCTCTTGAGCATGTGCCATGGCTCTTTCCACTTCATTCATAGCAGTGGCAGCTTCATTTTCGATAAGAGGTCCTCCTAGTGGATCCTGACTCAATGAAGCAGAACTCTGACTGTCCTGAGAACTGTCTCTGGCAATCTCGGCTGCAATTGTTGCTTCCTGCTCAATTTCCGCATTCAACATTTCTACATATTTGGGAAAAGCAGGACATTCTATGGTCTCCTTGGCGGCATTGAAAGAGTCTTCGTAACAGAGGAAATCTCCAAGCAGTTCCTCTTCTGCACGCCAAGGCTTGAAAAGTTGCAAAAGTGCTAAATAGAAAAACTCCTTTTTTTCAGGAGATTCGCCACTCAATTTTCGATGGTTTATCAAGTGGCATTTTCTTTGCTTGACCAGACATCCCTCACTTCCTATTACAGCATACACTCCTTTCTCAGTATCTTCTTTGATGTTCCTCTTGAATATGTAATTTTGCAGAACCTCATACAGACAAACATTCTCGAGGTGACTGCTTCGATTTGGATAATATGTATCCAACATGTTTGTCTTCAAAATGTCGGTACTGTTTGGCTCCTTTTCCGCCAAATACTCAATTTCCCGCACAGGTTTGAGAACTCTATTACGCGTTGCAGCAAGACCAAGACTCGCCCAAACGATACTCCTGGACTTGGCATAGAGACTTGCTGAAGACAACCGGTCAGAACATTCGTACGCTCCGATTTCTCGATGCGACAACATCTTCAGACTGAAACTGTACAACTTCTTGCTGAGGCTCTTTTCATGGGAAATGTCCTCCCACATATCCTTCAATTCTGTCTTCTCTTTTTTGGTGATGTAAGACGTCACATACCGAGCCACAGCCATACAGTTATCAGCCACAAACTGTATATCCATGTTAGCATTCCACATGGACAAAATCACCGGGTTGTAGTCGTTGATGTACTTGGACTCTTCGTTCCTCTTCAAATTGTATGTGTTTTTAGGTGATTTCTTCATCACATTGTGTCGCAGCGAAGACATCAAACTGTTTACTCTTCCTTTAGAAATCACCGGTCGTGGAAAGCCGAAACGACATTTGGTGTAGAACTTGTCTTTGTTTCGGAATTTACGTCGGCAGTACTTTCCACATCGATGGCTTTGGAAACGCAGAACTTTTTCTCTTAGGCTTTTCTTCTCCTTTGCGTTTGGAACAGCACACGTAGAATACTGTTGGATGAAACTCATCACTGAGTCTTCTGGATCCGTTCCAAATTTAGGTGCATCCTTGATCCACAGCAACATATGTATATGAGGAGCACCTCTTGCTTGGTACTCCTTTCTCCAGAAGAAATCCAACACCTCTCCAAGAGGTGGATTCTTCTTATTCATGATGAAAGACATCATAGCTTCAAATCTATGATTGAAGTACCTACATACATTGACTGGATCCAAAGAGCACAGTTCTCCGGGTGTCTTGAATTCGATGTTATCTACGTTAGCATTTGCCTCTCGTAGAAATTCAAGTAAGTCTTCCCAGCCATACTCGGCACAGCTCAGAGTGAGGAACCATGTGGGAGTACCTAAGTTCCTCAGCATACATTTTAAATCACCATGACGACGGTACCAGTACTCATTAGTACCACGCTGACACGCCATGAGATTAATCAGGTGAGAATCCAAAATACTATCTTGGACATTCACTTTATCCATAAAGTCACTTGCCGAGATGTTTTGCATGTGTATACCACTTTTCAAGATGTGGTTCACTGCATATGACAGTCCAGACAGATCGCTTTCAAACAGGAGATGAAACAAATAGGGAATGCATTGTCGAAACCTAGCATCTCCTGCATACAATCGCAAAGTCCGGTATTCAGAAGCAGGAATTTGATGAGGTCGCTCATCATATCTTCCTCCCTGACCTGTTGGAAAAAGCTGTGGGAAACACCGAGCTTCCAAACTTTCCTCCCAAACACTAATGGGACTCCCTTTGGCTTGTTTCATTTGAAACAACTCAATAGCATTCCCCATGACTTCCTTGGAATGCAAAGGATGAACACTATAATGTTCATATATTTCTTCACTAGTAGAGGTTTCTACTTTCTCAATTTGACCAGCACACAAATCGCTATCCTCTTCCTCACTTACTTCCTCTTCTGCAACATATACATTCTTATAGTATTTATTATTTTTTTTCAAATACAATGTTGCCTTTTTAACTTTCCTAACATCTACTAAATCTTGCCATATTTTCTTATTCTTTGTCGGAACCCCATTAACTAAGATAACCAGAGGTTCCTCTTCCACTTTTTCTACTCCAATTGTGTTAATGTTTTTCTTGAAATCTAGAGGCAAATAAACAACTCTTCCCTTTAATCCTCTCTGTAAATCTGATGGAGGCAATTTCCCTGTCTTTGGCTCCATTCTTACAATAGCCTGAAAGGGATGGATACTTTGAATCAAAATAGATTCATAAGTATTTAAGTCCTTCAATTCAGAAGGAATCTCAACCAATTCCAGATTATTATGAACTGCTCTAGCAGGCATCTGGTTTTGTTTTAATTTGTTACAACAATAAGTACACACACGTTGATCCAATCCCAAATCAAAACAATTTTCTACCATCAAGTATGTTGCAAAATCCTTCCATTCACTATTATTTTCCCTTTCACTTTTTGCATATAAATCCACTAACTTAGTCTGATTCTTATAATAAGTGCGTCGACAACACACACAAGTGAAATTACGCCTCTCACTTGATTTCACCTCAAACGTCGCAATTTCCCTCTGGAAATTATCTGTACTGGAAACCTGTACACTATCTTCCACATGACCCTCTACTTCTTGCTCAATTTCAACATTCTCCTCTTTACTTCCAAAGTAACAAAACTCAATTTCTTCACACATATTCTTCACATCTATTTCAGAACCATGCAAAAGAGCAGCGCATAATTGTTTCAGCATAATTGCTGGACTCTTAGCATAATACAACATTCTAACTAATTTCCTCACTTTGTTATGATGCACTGATAGCATCCTGAAATGATGAAAAACACTCTGGCATACTCTCCTGGAAAGACAAGCCAGTGAATGACCATGCAAACCTGTCACTTCTCTTACTCTGCAAGGATCTAATTCTTGCAACAACATCATTTTCTGCTTCAAACTTTTTTTGTTAAATGACCGTACAAAATCACAAAGCAAATTGATGGAATCCTGTCGCACACTGCAAATACTACTACACTTCCAGGTGTACACAGGACCCTTAGCACGTCTTCCTAAAACCTCATTACCTAACACCTCTTCTGCCTCTGTTGTCACAAGTTTTTCTTTTTCAACTGGACAACCATCTTTCACTTCATAAGCACGACCACTGGTGTCAACTGCATGCACCAAATCATTATCCTGGAAATAACTCTCCTCATTAAAAAATGCCTCAGAGCTTGAACTATACATCCATTCTCCAGAAAAAACTTCACAAAAATTACTACGATTAACTATTCTCTTCCATCTACTATTTCTTTTGAAATCAAAAATTGCCTTGTTTAGCTTCCTAATTCTATTGATTGTCAAAATAAATAACTTACGTTTAATTTCAAATGCCTGATCAATAACTTTCTCAACTATTTTTTTTCTCTTATAAAAAACTAGTTTCTGTTGACCTTTCTTAATATTTTTTAACAAATTGCCAATTATCCTGTTGCGGAACATTCGTTTACGAATCTCCCTAAACTGTTGTTTCCTTCTACTATCATGCACAGATTTATCTCTTGCTCTAGCAGTAACATTTTTCATTGTCCTTTTCTTTCCATTTGATTTCCTTCTCGTGTTATGGACTGAAACATTTTCTGTAGTAATATTTTTTTTATTACAAATATTTCTTATGAAATATTTAGAGCTCTTACCCGGTGCTTTCTTCGTGGCTTGAGAAATCTTTTTGTTAGAGGACTGCTGGGTTTTTGTTTTCACCTGCTGTCTTTGACGTTTTGCAGCCTTAATCTGTCTTTGTATTGTAGGCATGGTAAAATCTTGAAATGATCTGCAGTTGAATCTGAGGAAAAATATAATAAAAAATGTTAATAAACATTATTACCAAACAGTAAATCAGTAACAGTGATCAAAAACTTAACACACTACTTGACATTTTAATTTGAAGATTTTTTAGTCATTGGCAATCTTACAATACAAAAATACCAGAAAAGAATCTATGCTATTTTATATGTGAATCTGATCTAATTTTATGAACATATTTTAATATTTTATTGAAGACACTACACATAACCTGTTTTTGAAGGTGTCTTTATTTTTAAATTAAACGGTTTACCTTTTTACTTTTTAATAATTATAAATTTTAAAAATAAATGTTTAAATTTCCAAAGGCTCAAGCAGGTCAGCTTCCCATCCTATATCATATAGTTCGGACAAATCTGCATCCTCATCACGCTCTTCTTCATCCTCAGGATTTAAATCATCCAAAGGATCAACATCCACTGATGTTTCAATTACAAGTTCAATGATGAGGTCAAAATCAACTGATTGCAGATTGTCGCTCATGTTGAGGTTGTCTTTATCTTTAAAGAAAGATAACAACAATGAGATGTTGCAGAGTAAGAGACAAATCTCAGAGATTATATTAGTAAAATTGTTTAACAAGATTAACATTTAGCAGCTATTATTTAGCCATGTCCAGCAATGCTGAGCAGGTGAAGCCTATGTCTAATTATTCACTGAACAGGACTCATCTCTTCTTAACCTTGGATAAGCCTCACCGACTCTGTGTCCCCTGCACATACTTAAATGTAAAGGGGCAGATTTATATTAAATGGCACATCCCCAGGCATGCACCAGTTAACGTGCACCACTGCTCTGCCACCCATGGTGTGCCGCATTTACAATCAGATAGGAGAAAGCTGCGTCAAAACCCTGCGCCTGCTTGAAGCTGGCATAGGTCTTGACGCAGCATTGTGGAGATGCGGCACCCCTGAGCCTTGCTGGAGCTGCATCGCACTTGCAATACAACTCCAGCAATGCGCCACCTTTACGGCACATATGCGTCACGCATCTGTGCCATTTTTGCCCCATGCTGCGCCGCATTGTAAATGCAGCACACCATGGGTGGCGGAACAGCGGCGCAGGATGACTGTCACATCCCTGGTGATGCGCCAGTCATCATAAATGTATCCCTAAGCTTCTTATCTTGTTAGAGATGAACTGCCATATGTATCATCAAAATATTTTACATTTCCTAAATAGCGAATTTTAAGGAATAAATAGCGATTCTTTACCATTCCTAATTTGCGATGAGCAAATTGCTAATTGCAAGTTACCCATTCATTTCCATGGGCTAGGAGGCTCATAGGAATGAAAGTTTAATTTGCGATTACCATTTTGCTCATCACAAATTAGGAATTTTTCCAAGGGTGAAGGGGTATCTCAAGAACACCCTGCTGCACCCCTGAAAAAGAAAATTGGGGGCATATGGCACACATACATGCCCTAAGGGCATGTGTTGGCGTCATATAGCACCTTTTGTTTTTTTGAAAAAAAGCTTTTTGAAAAGAATTCACAAATTACCACCAATTTACCACAATAGTTTCCAAATCCTTAATGTCATTTTTTACATATTTTTTGTTTGATACATTGCATTTAAGGAATCACAAAATTTGCAAATCCTTCAGTGCAATTGCAAAATAAGGAATAGCAAATTTTGCTACTCCTTATTTTGCATCAAACTTGTTTGATACATACCATTTGTCTAATTAACATTAACAAAGGCTGAAATTCGTAGAATTTTGATCTTTGCAAATGCTAATTACCTTCATACATATGGCCCCAAGTGAGGCCTGTCTTGCGGCATGGTGCATCTTTTGCATCACTGCTGCTTGGGTTTTATGTGGTACGTTTTTTTTACACCATGACATATCTGCCTAAATGCATCAATTTGTAATGTTGTCGCCTCATAGCAAATCTTTTGCACCACCGCTGCATCATAAAAGTGACGCACAGTGGCACAAAAGAGGCATACACCTATCATAAATCTGTCCCTACCATTTTAAATGATTAATCCAGGATGACAATAAAGTGTGTCCTATCCAGAGGTTTGTTTAAGGTGAGGCCTACTCAGGATTGCAGATTAAAGTTACGCTTGATGAAGAATACAGAGGAGATAATACATGTAAAGGCCTACCAATGAAGTAAGTAATGTGCACTTTATTGCGCTAGTCATCATAAATGTATCCCTAAGCTTCTTATCTTGTTACAGATGAACCACCATATGTACCATCAAACTATTTTGCATTTCCTAAATAGCAAATTTTAAGGAATAAATAGCAATTCTTTACTATTCCTAATTTGCAATGAGCAAATTGCTAATTGCAAATTAACCATTCATTTCCATGGGCTAGGAGGCTCATAGGAATGAAGGTTGCAATTTGTGATTAGCAATTAGCTCATCACAAAATAGGATTTTTTTCAAGCGTGCAGGGGTATCTCAAGAACACCCTGCTGCACCCCTGAAAAAGAAATTTGGGGTCATATGGCGCACATAAATTTTAACAACATTCCTTTACCTCAACAACGATTTTCAAATCATAACTTCAAAACACTACACATGGGAAAATTACTTAAATTGTCCTTAAGACACAAAAATAAGCGTTTTTTGATTGGCTTTCCTGCATGGTAGGGTCACTTTTAACATGGCTATGTAACACAAACATTCAAAATCTAAATTTTCCATGCACATGTGGGAGCATATTTACAAGCAATTTGCGCCACAGAGAAAGGTCTTACACTAAAATGAGAAAAATAACATCAGGGACAGTAAATTGCCTTATAAAGAAGCATACACCATTATGTCCTTGTCATGATTTTAAAAACAATTCCTTTTCCCCAAAAACGTTTTTCAAATCATAATTTCTAAACACTGCACATGGGAAAATGACTTAAAATGTCATTAAAACACATGAAAGCGTTTTTTGATTGCCTTTCGAGCATGGTTGGGTCACTTTTAACATGGCTATGTAACACAAAAATTCAAAATCAAAATTTTCCATGCACACGTGGAAGCATATTTACAAGCAATTTGCGCCACAGAGAAAGGTCTTACACTAAAATGAGAAAAATAACATCAGGGACAGTCAATTGCCTTATAAAGAAGCATACACCATTATGTCCTTGTCATGATTTTAAAAACAATTCCTTTTCCCCAAAAACGATTTTCAAATCATAATTTCTAAAAACTGCACATGGGAAAATGACTTAAAATGTCCTTAAGACACATAAATGCGTTTTTTGATTGGCTTCCCTGCATGGTAGGGTCACTTTTAACATGGCTATGTAACACAAACATTCAAACTCTAAATTTTCCATGCACATGTGGGAGCATATTTACAAGCAATTTGCGCCACAGAGAAAGGTCTTACACTAAAATGAGAAAAATAACATTAAGGACAGTCAATAGCCTTATAAAGAAGTATACACCATTATCTCCTTGTCATGATTTTAAAAACAATTCCTTTTCCCCAAAAACGATTTTCAAATCATAATTTCTAAACACTGCACATGGGAAAATGACTTAAAATGTCAATAAAACACATGAAAGCATTTTTTGATTGCCTTTCCAGCATGGTTGGGTCACTTTTAACATGGCTATGTAACACAAACATTCAAAATCAAAATTTTCCATACACATGTGAGAGCATATTTACAAGCAATTTGCGCCACATAAATCATAATTTTCTCCTTAAAACACACTATTCTCTATCTAAAGTAAAGAAATATTTTCTCACCTTAGCAAATACTTTGAGTTTGAAAACAGTCTCAGAAACACACCAATTTGTCTGCAGCAGAGCAAAAGGTATGCACTCCAGAGTCTGCAGCTATGAAAAGCACAGAAATGCTGTAATTCTTCACACATATCTCTCATGTCACCCAATCAAAAGTCTTCCCTCACTTTTTTCAAATGAAAACCCATCCCCCCTCTGCCCTTTCTGCTTTATCTGCATGGCAACCACCTCCTGGAAGAACTCTGTTGTTTGCAAGTTCACACAACAATGTTGCAATTGAACTCTGAACTCTCAGTGCACCTGCATATCCAGTGCATTCTTTCATTTAATGACTTTTTATTGACCACTCAAAATACATCTTTCAAAGAACACATCCGTGCACCCTAACTTTTTGTTTTCAGCAATCAAAATCCACCAATCACTGTTACTGCTTCATGAACACAGAAACTCCACAGTTTTTTTCATTTCAAACTCTCATTTTTTCAACTGCCATTTCATTGCCACACTTCATCTGACTGCAGGAGAACCTTCTCTCACCATGTTTTCTGTCTGGATTGTTGGTCATAGTTATATTCACTGGGCTCAAAGGTACGTTGAAAGCAGGAATTTACCTAACCTCAATTTACAAGATGTGGAAATTAAGTGGTTTGGCCACAGAGGATTAAAATGTCACCAATTGATACCATTGGTGAAAACCTTTATGCATTTGCCCAAACCTGACCTGTTAATTGTGCACTGTGGAGGTAATGACTTGGGCACTTTGACTGGGGTAGGTCTGGAAATGCTTTTAAAGGACACCTTTGAGCAATTGATGGCACTTTTTCCTCAGACTGCCTTGGTATATTCAAATATATGCCAAAGACAGAAATGGAGGTGGTCAAACCAATTTTGTCCACAAATTGAGAAATCGAGGAAGCATGTAAACAAATCTGTTTCAGCTTACATGAGAGACCATGGAATGGGCTCCCTGTACAACAATAACTTGCGTTACTACATGCAAGATATCTACAGAGGAGATGGAGTTCACTTCTCAGATGAGGGCAACAGAATTTTCACTCTGAATTTAAGAATGTGCATTGGTACCTACTTATAAGTACCTAAATGTACCATAAACCCAAAAGCTCTTCTCAGAGCTACCCTACATCTGATCACTCACAATTATTATTTAACTCTAACATTTTTCACTAATTTTCAACAAAATACGCTACCGGGGCCGCTACCCGGTACGCGAACCGGGAGCTAACCTCGCGAAATTTTTTTTGAAAATGTTTTTTTTTCGCACATATAAGCCTCCTCAGCCACCCTCAGAAAACCTAGGGGGTCAAGATAACTCTACCGTGCCCCCTTCTACCCATTCTGAACATTATTTGCCCTCCATCTTGTATCTTAATTCGACCGAAACACAAAATGGTGGACTCCTGGAACGCTTAAGGTCCGCGAACCGGGGCGCTCAACGGTTCGCCTACCGGGTCGCTCCCTGGGAAGCGCACCATCAAAAAAGGTGGGAAAGTAGTTCACACAAAAGCCACTTGAGACAATTTCACCAAATATAGATTAGCTCATACTACATACCAATCCCTACCATTTTCACAAATTTGATTGGAATTCCATTTAGCCATTTAGCCTGTAGACCTCTCTAAATACCGTGAGGTAAATTACTTCACAAAACACATCTGAAGTGTTGGAATTGACAACCAATTAAAATGTTACTTTCATTTTCTACTTTTTTTACCTGACATTTGATTGGTTATGTACCCGAATATATATAAAGGAAGAGAAGGAAACACAGCCATTTTGACTACTACTTCCTGGTGTACATTTCAATAGGATTTTCATTAATAACTTCAACTTCTTTTTAAAGGTAAGTTGTTATTTTTAAAACTGAAGTATATTGTGCACTTTAAGTTAATATGGCAAACTTTTTCTGTTAGTTATATACTATCCCTCTGTAGTACTTATAAATTTAGATACAATTTTTTATATTCCTACTTCCACTCTGATACTATACACTGCCCAAAGATAAATTCACTGTTAAAAACTGCCTATCTAAAATTAATCCCAACAGTGCCCTACCTCTACTAATATATATTTTTTTTATGCAAATTTCAGGGGAAATGGAAAGCGAACAAAAAATTTCATTTGAAATTGTCCTTCCAGAGTCCAACACAGAAATCATTGATCCAAATGAGATTGAATTTATGGATGAAACTTGGGACCAAGAACTACTGCAATGTGTACAAGCAGTAGATAACCTCCTTGCAAATGAGGACATTTTACAACCTCAGAGACTACAATGTATATTCCATGATAATTTTGAAATTTCTGACAATGAAATGTTAGAAAGTTTAATAAATTATGAAACACAATAAAAAATGCTTAAAAAAATAAAAAAAAATAAAAAATAATCAACAAAACCAACAATCAATTAACATACAGCATTTGAAAAGTCTATCATTCATTTTTCATTGCAGTACGCTGCCCAGAACGCTTCCCGGTTCGCGTACCGGGCGCTACCCACGCAAAAAAACAAAAAAAATGTTTGTTTTTTTTTTGCCCCGCGGGGCCCTTTTAAAGCCTCCACATTAAACCTAAGGGGTCAGGGAGGATCTACTATGCCCCCTTATGGTTATTTCCCCCTTTGTTTTGGCCTCCTCTTGTCTCTCAATCCTACCGAGAGACAAGATGGCGGCCGCTCCGGACTGTTTGGAATGTTTACAGACGCCGGATAACCAATCAGCTTCGCTACGCGAAGTTTTGGTACGCGCCCCGGTCCGCGAACCGGGAGCTGCCCAGTCCGCTGTTACAGATATATATCTTTTTTTAAATGTTAATTTCTCAAAATCCACTGGAGCACATATATTGAGACCTACAAAAGGCACATCGGGCTACCAGTCTCTACAATTTTGCCAAGTTTCGTGCAAATCCATTCAGCCGTTCGGGCTAAAAGTGCGACAGACCGCCCTATGGAAAACTCAATGTTAAAAACACGTTTTGGGACCCCCCTTTTTTCTCGGCCCCCCCTGGACGAACCCCCCCCAAATTTCCAGGGGCTGCTCAGAAACAAAATGTTCCATTTTCCAGAAAATTTCAGCCAATTCCGTCCACAAACGCCAAAGTTATTAGACATAGAATTTTCAAAAAACCCATAGGGAAAAAATCCTAACTATATATACCTACTGGCGACCGCCAGTAGGTAATATATATATATATATATCCAAGAAAACTCTCTCCCAGGGAAAAGAGCAGAGGCCACACGGGGATTCAGATGGAGAACACCTTTATTGGAAACAACGGCATGATGCATTTCGGCCTGTCATGGCCTTCTTCAGATGCCTTAGTGTCAGGAGGCATTCCCATCGTCACTGAATATATAGTCCAACACTTCCTCATTGGTGGAAGCCCGCTCCGCCAACTCTGTCCTCATATTGGCTCACCAACCCGTAGTTCATTGGAACCACAGGTCCCAGAATTCCTCACTTTGTCCAGGTAGGTGCTGCGAGGGGGATTTGCAGTCCATGTGGAAACACGGTAAGTTGGACTTGCCATGATGATAAAAAGCTGCCAATATCCTGTTAACATATACTCCCAGGTGCCTCTTCTGGTCCCCAAACACCACTCCAACCCCACCAACAGCCTGTAGAAAAATGTGGCGGAGGTAGGAGTGCAATGCATCCCACCCTACATATCGCCGCCTTTCTGTGTCCTGGTGGGGGGGCCACGGACGTTCCGATACCTCGGAGTCCCAACAATTCTGCAGCAGCAGCTGCCAGCCTTGTCCGCGGCCAGCTTGCGAAGTGGGGGCCTCTGAATCACGGTGCCGGCTGCCGTGAGAAATGTCCAAGAAAACTCTCTCCCAGGGAAAAGAGCAGAGGCCACACAGGGGATTCAGCTGGAGAACACCTTCTTCGGATGCCTTAGTGTCAGGAGGCATTTCCTTCGTCACTGAATATATAGTCCAACACTTCCTCATTGGTGGAAGCCCGCTCCGCCCCCTCTGTCCTCATATTGGCTCACCAACCCGTAGTTCATTGGAATATATCTATATATATATATACACATATATATTCACTGAAAAAAACATAGGTTTCAGACATGTTATAGTTAGGAATTAGCATTTTAAAAACCTTAGAAATTCACTGAAAAAAACATAGGTTTTAGGGTTGCTCTAGTTAGCTAGACATTTCACTCGTACAAAACCATTGAAATTCCCCGTTATAGTTAGTTGTACTAACTATAATTCGCGCACCCGCAATCCACTGCTGATGATGTAACATATAACATCATTCATGACATGGCCAGGGACATCACTGATGACATCACTGATGACATCTTAAATGACATCACGGATGACATCACTAATGACATCAACCAGTGAATGTGGTTTGGTTCGATATTTAAATATGTATTATATATATATATAGCAATCTGCATTGAAGAATGAGTGGATGTATAAGTGTCTGGATGGAGCATTTAGTAGCACTGTGATTGACTGTCCAAGTGACTAATTTAAAGTGCCTCACTAAATATATGGGATACTGATTAAACTGTTTAAATATCTTTCACTGTATCTCTTGTTGTGTAAACTACTACATAAGTTGGTTTTTACCTCAAAGTCTATATTACTATTAATTAGTTAAGTGAGTATCTGTATGGGATAGAGAATGCATTTGTGGTTGGGTGGGAGGTGTGTGGTTGTCAGAAAATGGGTAAATAGTTCATTTAGTAGTTATATGAGTTAATACTGCACATGGAAAACACTTGTTTGGGTGAGTGAATCTCTTTATGGGTGTGGTGATGAGTAAATATATTTCTCAATGATACATAACCAAAAAAGTTGAAATATAAAAGGCAGTGTATGTGACACTTGTTGTTTATAAATAAGTATACATAAGACTCAGTGGTTGTATGAGTGACTGTATTGAAAACTGTATACCTGTAATAGTGATTTTATAACACACTAAGTATAAGTTACTATCTATATGAATAAATAAAGTAGTTTTCTTTATAAGTATGTAGCTTAGTAAATGTAAGTATGATCAATTGTTTGAATACGTGTGTAGGATGACTGCATAAGTGAATAGGCTGTGTGCTGGTGTGTAATGTTGATGTAGGTGTATAAGTATATTTGATAATGTTCTATTGATCTTTGTTAGCAAGTATGAGTGAATCTATAGGTAAGTGTTTAGATGTGTGTGTAAATGTGGGAATCACTTAGTGGGTCTTTACAAAGTTGTATTGGTGTGTCAATGGTTTCAAACATAGTACGAAGGTCACAAAAGAACCCCTTTGGACAAATACGTACTTTCTACAGCATTCATACATACATTGCCTCTCAACCGTGGATTGGCTATGGACACCAGGGATGCAGCAAAAAAAGGGATCTAAAAAATTCTAGAAAAGTAGACAAATGTATTCATAGTTAAAATACACCATATCATTCTCAATCTATCCAATGATGTAATCCTCATAAAACACATAAATATACATAAAAATATATTATACAGAGAAAAATATTGTTGTACAGGAAAAATCATATAGAAAAAAGTTGGGAACATAAAAGGAAAAACGAATTCCTATTGCAGAGGAAAACCAATAAATCCTAGACAGATGATCAAACATGGTACTCCATATTTTATAATGAGTGTTGAAAGGTTTTGCTACTCTATGAGGAGGTGTATCAGATTGTCACATGGATGATGTAATTAGTGATGTAATTAGTGATGTCATTGACCATGTAATGAATGATGTAATATGTTACATCATCAGCAGTGGTTTGCGGGCGCCCTAGGTATAGTTAGTACAACTAACTATAACGGGGGAATTTTAATTGTTTTGTATGAGTGAAATGTCTAGCTAACTAGAAACCTATGTTTTTTTTTTAGTGAATTTCAAAGGATTTTTAAATGCTAATTCCTAACTATAACATATCTAAAACCTATGTTTTTTTAGTGAATTTCAAAGGTTTTTTTAAATGATAATTTTAAAATATATTTGTTGTTTTTTAAAAATATTTTTTAATCTGTTTATTTTTAGATATGTTATTTTTTAAATTACATTACACATTTTTTTCTAAAAAAATGTAAAATAAAAAAAATATATTTTAAATAATTTTATATTGTTTGTAATATACTTAAATTATTTTTATTTATTTTTTCCTTTTTTTTGGAGTCGCGCACCCTGCTCGTTCACTGCACGAACGTGTCCGCCATTTTAGTATTGCTGTATAGGGTCCGCATAGGGTGTGCGACGAGTACGACTTTTCCAACTCAGTCGCTACGCGACTTGTATGCGACTCCTGGCGCATACGCGAGATGTACGTATTACACGACGTGACGGATGCGCGGTAGTGTGTGAACGTCATATGCAAATCGGACGCGGTGGGTGCGCGACTCCTGCACATTTTTTTTTATGTTCAAAAACTTATATATATATATATACATATATATATATAAAAATTCAATTTTTTTTAACTTTCTAAAAAGTACATCACTTTTAAATGCAGTTTCGCGAAGTCGCGCTGGGTGCGTGCTGAGTGTGCGCATCCTATGCGTACCCCATGTGACCTAAAAAAAGAATTGATTGGTTCATTAGACTTCCTATTGAAACTATTGAAGGACCCCACCCATTTCAATCACTCTTTATAGACCTTTTCTTAGCGAAAGATCTGCTAAAGGAGAACTGCTGTTTCTTCCTGATTGGAGACCATATTATCCAGATTTCACAATGACTACAAACCAGCCATCTTCCTT